>NC_089184.1:1536627-1730618 GCF_947507565.1 Oscarella lobularis
GGGCCTAATTTATTATTCGAAAAGATAAATATTAAATTGAGGACCTAATCTTTGATTATAAAAGCCTAAATATTAAATTGAGGGCACAATATTTGATTCTAAAGGCCAATATTTTAAATAGAGGGCATAATCTTTGATTCACAGGGCCTAAATATTAAATAAAGGGACTAATCTTTGATTCTAAAGGCCTACATTTTAAATTGAGGGCCTAATCTTTGATTCACAGAGCCAAAATATTAAATTGAGGGCCTAATCTTTGATTCTAAAAGCCTAAGTATTAAATTGAGGGCCTAATTTATTATTCAAAAGGATAAATATTAAATTGAGGACCTAATCTTTGAATATAAAAGCCTAAATATTAAAATAAGGGCCTAATCTTTGATTCTAAAAGCCTACATTTTCAATTGAGGGCCTAATCTTTGATTCACAGGGCCTAAATATTAAATTGAGGGACTAATCGTTGATTCACAGGGCCTAAATATTAAATTGATGGACTAATCCTTGATTCTAAAGGCCTACATTTTAAATTGAGGGCCTAATCTTTGATTCTAAAGGCCTACATTTTAAATTGAGGGCCTAATCTTTGATTCACAGGGCCTAAATATTAAATTGAGGGCCTAATCTTTGATTCTAAAGACCTAAGTATGAAATTGAGAACCTATTTATGATTCTAAAAGATAAATATTAAATTGAGCACCGAAGCTTTGATTATAAAGGCCTAAATATTAAATTGAGGGCTTAATCTTTTATTCGAAAGGCCTACATTTTAAATAGCTGGCCTAATCTTTGATTCACAGGGCCTAAATATTAAATTAAGGGCCTAATATTTGATTCTAAAGGCCTAAGTATTAAATTTAGGGCCTAATTTATTATTCGAAAAGATAAATATTAAATTGAGGACCTAATCTTTGATTATAAAAGCCTAAATATTAAATTGAGGGCACAATATTTGATTCTAAAGGCCAATATTTTAAATAGAGGGCATAATCTTTGATTCACAGGGCCTAAATATTAAATAAAGGGACTAATCTTTGATTCTAAAGGCCTACATTTTAAATTGAGGGCCTAATCTTTGATTCACAGAGCCAAAATATTAAATTGAGGGCCTAATCTTTGATTCTAAAAGCCTAAGTATTAAATTGAGGGCCTAATTTATTATTCTAAAAGATAAATAATAAATTGAGGAACTAATCTTTGATTATAAAGGCCTAAATATTAAACTGAGGGCCTAATCTTTGATTAAAAAGGCCTACATTTTAAATTGAGGGCGTAATCTTTGATTCACAGGGCCTAAATATTAAATTGAGGGACTAGTCTTTGATTCTAAAGGCCTACATTTTAAATTGAGGGCCTAATTTTTGATTCACAGGGCTTATATATTAAATTGAGGGACTAATCATTAATTCTAAAGGCCTACATTTTAAATTGAGGGACAAATCTTTGATTCACAGGGCCTAAAGATTAAATTGAGGGCCTAATCTTTGATTCTAAAGGCCTACATTTTAAATTGAGGACCTAATCTTTGATTCAAAGAGCCAAAATATTAAATTGAAGGCCTAATCTTTGATTGTAAAGGCCTTAGTATTAAATTGCGGGCCTCATTTATTATTCTAAAGGATAAATATTAAATTGAGGACCTAATCTTTGATTATAAAGGCCTAAATAATAAATTAAGGGCCTAATCTTCGATTCTATAGCCCTACATTTTAAATTGAGGGCCTAATCTTTGATTCACAGGATATAAATATTAAATTGAGGGACTAATCTTGTATTCATAGGGCCTAAATATTAAATTGAGGGACTAATCATTTATTCTAAAGGCCTACACTGAGGACCTAATCTTTGATTCACAAAGCCTAAATATTAAATTGAAGGACCAATCTTTGATTCTAAAGGCCTACATTTTAAATTGAGGGCCTAATCTTTGACTCTAAAGGCCTAAGTATTAAATTAAGAACCTAAGTATTAAATTGAGCGCCTAATTTATTATACTAAAGAATAAATATTAAATTGAGGAACTAATCTTTGATTATAAAGGCCAAAATATTAAATTGAGGGCCTAATCTTTGATTCTAAAGGCTTACATTTTAAACTGAGGGCCTAATCTTTGATTCACAGGGCCTAAATATTAAATTGAGGGACTAATCTTTGATTCTAAAGGAATACATTTTCAATTGAGGGCCTAATCTTTGATTATAAACTCCTACAAATTAAATTGAGAGCCTAATTTTTGATTCACAGGGCCTAAATATTAAATTCAGGGCCTAATATTTGATTCCAAAGACCTAAGTATGAAATTGAGGGCCAAATTTATGATTCTAAAAGATAAATATTAAATTGAGCACCTAATCTTTGATTATAAAAGCCTAAATATTAAATTGAGGGCTTAATCTTTGATTCTAAAGGCCTACGTATTAAATTGAAGGCCTAATTTATGATTCTTAAGAATAAATATTAAATTGAGGACATAATCTTGGATTAGAAAAACTTAAATATTAAATTGAGGACCTAATCTTTGATTCTAAAGGCCTACATTTTAAATTGAGGGCCTAATCTTTGATTCTAAAAGCCTACATTTTAAATTGAGGACCTAATCTTTGATTCACAGGGCCAAAATATTAAATTGGGTCCTAATCTTTGATTCTAAAGGCCTAAGTATTAAATTTAGGGCCTAATTTATGATTCCAAAAGATAAATATTAAATTGAGGACCTAATCTTTGATTACAAAGACCTAAATATTAAATTGAGAGCCTAATTTATTATTCTAAAGGATAAATATTAAATTGAGGACCTAATCTTTGAATATAAAGGCCTAAATATTAGACTGAGGGCCTAATCTTTGATTATAAAGGCCTACATTTTAAATTGAGAGCCTAATCTTTGATTCACAGGGCCTAAATATTAAATTGAGGGCATAATCTTTATTCACAAAGCCTAAATATTAAAATGAGGCCTAATATTTGATTCCAAAGGCCTAAACTTTATATTGAGGGCCTCATCTTTATTCACAAAGCCTAAATATTAAATTGAGGGACCGATCTTTGATTCCAAAGGCCTACGTATTAAATTGAAGGCCTAATTTATGATTCTTAAGGATAAATATTAAATTGAAGACATAATCTTTGATTAGAAAAACTTAAATATTAAATTGAGGGCCTAATCTTTGATTCTAAAGGCCTACATTTTAAATTAAGGGCCTAATCTTTGATTCACAGGGCCTAAATAACAAATTGAGGGACTAATCTTTGATTCACAGGGCCTCAATATTAAATTGAGGGACTAATCTTTGATTCTAAAGGCCTACATTTCAAATTGAGGACCTAATCTTTGATTCACAGGACCTAAATATTAAATTGAGGGCATAATCTTTGATTCACAGGGCCTAAATATTAAATTAAGGGACTAATCTTTGATTCTGAAGGCCTACATTCTAAATTGAGGGCCTAATCTTTGATTCACAAAGCTAAAATATTAAATTGAGGGCATAATCTTTGATTCTAAAGGCCTACATTTTAAACTGAGGGCATAATCTCTGATTCACAAGGCCTAAATAACAAATTGAGGGACTAATCTTTGATTCACAGGGCCTAAATATTAAATTGAGGGAATAATCTATGATTCATAGGGCCTAAATATTAAATTGAGGGACTACTCTTTGATTCTAAAGGCTTACATTTTAAATTGAGGGCCTAATCTTTGATTCACAGGGCCTAAATATTAAATTGAGGGCCTAATCTTTGATTATAAAGGCCTAAACTTTAAATTGAGGGCATAATCTTAGATTCACAGGGCCTAAATATTAAATTGAAAGACTAATCTTTGATTCTAAACGCATACATTTTCAATTGAGAGCCTAATCTTTGATTCAAAGGGCCTAAATATTAAATTGAAGACCTAATCTTTGATTATAAAGGCCTAAATATTAAATTGAGGGCCTATTCTTTGATTCTAAAGGCCTACATTTTAAATTGAGGGCCTAATCTTTGATTCTAAAGGCATACATTTTCAATTGAGGGCCTAATCTTTGATTATAAACTCCTACAAATTAAATTGAGAGCCTAATTTTTGATTCACAGGGCCAAAATATTAAATTGAGGGCCTAATATTTGATTCCAAAGGCCTAAACTTTATGTTGAGGGAATAATCTTTATTCACAAAGCCTAAATATTAAATTGAGGGACTAATCTTTGATTCTAAAGGCCTACGTATTAAACTGAAGGCCTAATTTATGATTCTAAAGGATAAATATTAAATTGAGGGCCTAATCTTTGATTCACAGGGCCTAAATATTAAATTGAGGGACTAATCTTTGATTCATAAGGCCTAAATATTAAATTGAGGGACTAATCTTTGATTCATAAGGCCTAAATATTAAATTGAGGGACTAATATTTGATTCTAAAGGCCTACATTTTAAATTGAGGGCTTAATCTTTGATTCACAGGGCTAAAATATTAAATTGAGGGCCTAATCTTTGATTCACAGGGCCTAAATATTAAATTGAGGGAATAATCTTTGATTCATAGGGACTAAATATTAAATTGAGGGACTAATTTTTGATTCTAAAGGCCTACATTTTAAATTGAGGGCCTAATCTTTGATTCACAGGGGGTAAATATTAAATTGAGGGACTAATCTTTGATTCACAAGGCTTAAATAATAAATTGAGGGCCTAATCTTTGATTATAAAGTCCCACAAATTAAATTGAGGGCCTAATATTTGATTCCAAAGGCCTAAACTTTAAATTGAGGGCCTAATCTTAGATTCTAAAGGCCTAAGAATTAAATTGAGGGCCTAATTTATTATTCTAAAGGATAAATATTAAATTGAGGGCCCAATCTTTGATTAAAAAATACTAAATAATAAATTGAGGGCCTAATCTTTGATTCTAAAAGCGTACATTTTAAATTGAGGGGCTAATCTTTGATTCACAGGGCTTAAATAATAAATTGAGGGACTAATCTTTGATTATAAAGGCCTAAATATTAAATTGAGGGCCTAATCTTTGATTCTAAAGGCCGAAATATTAAATTGAGGGCCTAATCTTTGATTATAAAGGCCTACATTTTTAATTGAGGGCCTAATCTTTGATTATAAACTCCTACAAATTAAATTGAGAGCCTAATTTTTGATTCACAGGGCCAAAATATTAAATTGAGGGCCTAATCTTTGATTATAAAGTCCTACAAATTCAATTGAGGGCCTAATACTTGATTCCAAAGGCCTAAACTTTAAATTGAGGGCCTAATCTTTGATTCTAAAAGCCTACATTTTAAATTGAGGGCCTAATCTTTGATTCACAGGGCATAAATATTAAATTGAGGGCCTAATCTTTGATTCTAAAGACCTAAGTATGAAATTGAGGACCTATTTATGATTCTAAAAGATAAATATTAAATTGAGCACCGAAGCTTTGATTATAAAGGCCGAAATATTAAATTGAGGGCCTAATCTTTGATTATAAAGGCCTACATTTTAAATTGAGGGCCTAATCTTTGATTCACAGAGCCTAAATATTAAATTGAGGGAATAATCTTTGATTCAAAGGGCCTAAATATTAAATTGAGGGAATAATCTTTGATTCTAAAGGCTTACATTTTAAATTGAGGGCCTAATCTTTGATTCACAGGGCCTAAATATTAAATTGAGGGCCTAATCTTTGATTATAAAGTCCTACAAATTAAATTGAGGGCCTAATCTTAGATTCACAGGGCCTCAATATTAAATTGAAAGACTAATCTTTGATTCTAAACGCATACATTTTCAATTGAGGGCCTAATCTTTGATTCTAAAGGCCTAAGTATTAAATTGAGGGTCTAATTTATTATTCTAAAAGATCAATATTAAATTGAGGGCCTAATCTTTGATTAAAAAAGACTAAATAATAAATTGAGGGCCTAATCTTTGATTCCAAAGGCCTAAGTATTAAATTGAGGGCCTAATTTATGATTCAAAAGGATAAATATTAAATTGAGGGCCTAATCTTTGATTCACAGGGCCTAAATATTAAATTGAGGGCCTAATCTTTAATTCACAGGGCTAAAATATTAAATTGAGGGCCTAATCCTTGATTCTAAAGGCCTAAGTATTAAATTGAGGGCCTAATTTATTATTCTAAAGGATCAATATTAAATTGAGGGCCTAATCTTTGATTAAAAAACACTAAATAATAAATTGAGGGCCTAATCTTTGATTCCAAAGGCCTAAGTATTAAATTGAGGGCCTAATTTAAGATTCTAAAGGATAAATATTAAATTGAGGGCCTAATCTTTGATTCACAGGGCCTAAATATTAAATTGAGGGAATAATCTTTGATTCATAGGGCCTAAATATTAAATTGAGGGCCTAATCTTTGATTCCAAAGGCCTAAGTATTAAATTGAGGACCTAATTTAAGATTCTAAAAGATCAATATTAAATTGAGGGCCTAATCTTTGATTCACAGGGCCTAAATATTAAATTGAGGGAATAATCTTTGATTCATAGGGACTAAATATTAAATTGAGGGACTAATCTTTGATTCTAAAGGCCTACATTTTAAATTGAGGGCCTAATCTTTGATTAGCAGGGCCTAAATATTAAATTGAGGGACTAATCTTTGATTCACAGGGCCTAAATATTTAATTGAGGGACTAATCTTTGATTCATAGGGCCTAAATATTAAAATGAGGGACTAATCTTTGATTCTAAAGGCCTACATTTTAAATTGAGGGCATAATCTTTGATTCTAAAGGCCTACATTTTAAATTGAGGGCCTAATCTTTGATTCTAAAGGCATACATTTTCAATTGAGGGCCTAATCTTTGATTATAAACTCCTACAAATTAAATTGAGAGCCTAATTTTTGATTCACAGGGCCAAAATATTAAATTGAGGGCCTAATCTTTGATTATAAAGTCCTACAAATTCAATTGAGGGCCTAATACTTGATTCCAAAGGCCTAAACTTTAAATTGAGGGCCTAATCTTTGATTCTAAAAGCCTACATTTTAAATTGAGGGCCTAATCTTTGATTCACAGGGCATAAATATTAAATTGAGGGCCTAATCTTTGATTTTAAAGGCCTAAGTATTAAATTGAGGGCCTAATTTATGATTCTAAAGGATAAATATTTAATTGAGGGCCTAATCTTTGATTCACAGGACCTAAATATTAAATTGAGGGACTAATCTTTGATTCATAGAGCCTAAATATTAAATTGAGGGACTAATCTTTGATTCTGAAGGCTTACATTTTAAATTGAGGGCCTAATCTTTGATTCACAGGGCCTAAATATTAAATTGAGGGCCTAATCTTTGATTATAAAGTCCTACAAATTAAATTGAGGGCCTAATACTTGATTCCAAAGGTCTAAACTTTAAATTGAGGGCCTAATCTTAGATTCACAAAGCCTAAATATTAAATTGAGGGACTAATCTTTGATTCATAGGGCCTAAATATTAAATTGAGGGACTAATCTTTGATTCTAAAGGCCTACACTTTAAACTGAGGACATAATCTTTGATTCACAGGGCCTAACTATTAAATTGAGGACATCATCTTTGATTTTATTAAAGACCTAAGTATTAAATTTAGGGCCTAATTTATGATTCTAAAAGATAAATATTAAATTGAGGACCTAATCTTTGATTAAAAAAGACTAAATAATAAATTGAGGGCCTAATCTTTGATTCCAAAGGCCTAAGTATTAAATTGAGGGCCTAATTTATGATTCTAAAGGATCAATATTAAATTGAGGGCCTAATCTTTGATTAAAAAAGACTAAATAATAAATTGAGGGCCTAATCTTTGATTCCAAAGGCCTAAGTATTAAATTGAGGGCCTAATTTATGATTCTAAAAGATAAATATTAAATTGAGGGCCTAATCTTTGATTCACAGGGCCTAAATATTAAATTGAGGGACTAATCTTTGATTCATAGGGCCTAAATATTAAATTGAGGGACTAATCTTTGATTCTAAAGGCCTACATTTTAAATTGAGGGCCTAATCTTTGATTATAAAGTCCTACAAATTAAATTGAGGGCCTAATATTTGATTCCAAAGGCCTAAACTTTAAATTGAGGGCATAATCTTTGATTCACAGGGCCTAAATATTAAATTGAGGGACTAATCTTTGATTCTAAAGGCCTAAGTATTAAATTAAGAGCCTAAGTATTAAATTGAGGGCCTAATTTATTATTCTAAAGGATAAATATTAAATTGAGGAACTAATCTTTGATTATAAAGGCCGAAATATTAAATTGAGGGCCTAATCTTTGATTCTAAAAGCCTACATTTTAAATTGAGGGCCTAATCTTTGATTCACAGGGCTTAAATAATAAATTGAGGGACTAATCTTTGATTATAAAGGCCTAAATATTAAATTGAGGGCCTAATCTTTGATTCACAGGGCAGAAATATTAAATTGAGGGCCTAATCTTTGATTCTAAAGGCCTAAGTATTAAATTGAGGGCCTAATTTATGATTCTAAAGGATAAATATTAAATTGAGGGCCTAATCTTTGATTCACAGGGCCTAAATATTAAATTGAGCACATAATCTTTGATTATAAAGGCCTAAATATTAAATTGAGGGCCTAATCTTTGATTCTAAAAGCCTACATTTTAAATTGAGGGCCTAATCTTTGATTCACAGGACCTAAATATTAAATTGAGGGACTAATCTTTGATTCATAGAGCCTAAATATTAAATTGAGGGACTAATCTTTGATTCTGAAGGCTTACATTTTAAATTGAGGGCCTAATCTTTGATTCACAGGGCCTAAATATTAAATTGAGGGCCTAATCTTTGATTATAAAGTCCTACAAATTAAATTGAGGGCCTAATACTTGATTCCAAAGGCCTAAACTTTAAATTGAGGGCCTAATCTTAGATTCACAGGGCCTAAATATTAAATTGAGGACCTAATCTTTGATTCACAGGGCCTAAATATTAAATTGAGGACCTAATCTTTGATTCTAAAGACCTAAGTATTAAATTTAGGGCCTAATTTATGATTCCAAAAGATAAATATTAAATTGAGGACCTAATCTTTGATTATAAAGGCCTAAATATTAAAATGAGGGCCTAATTTATTATTCTAAAGGATAAATATTAAATTGAGGAACTAATCTTTGATTATAAAGGCCTAAATATTAAATTGAGGGCCTAATCTTTGATTCTAAAGGCCTACATTTTAAATTGAGGGCCTAATCTTTGATTCACAGGACCTAAATATTAAATTGAGGGCCTAATCTTTGATTGCAAAGGCCTAATGTTTAAATTGAGGTTCTAATCTTTGATTCACAAAGCCTAAATAGTAAATTGAAAGCTTAATCTTTGATTCACAGGGCGCAAATATTAAATTGAGGGAATAATGTTGATTCTAAAGGCTTAAATATTAAATTGAGGGACTAATCCTTGATTCTAAAGGCCTACACTTCAAACTGAGGACATAATTATTAATTCACAGGGCCTAACTATTAAATTGAGGACATAATATTTTATTTTAAAGGCCTAAGTATTAAATTCAGGGCCTAATTTATGATTCTAAAAGATAAATATTAAATTGAGGCCTAATCTTTGATTAAAAGGACCTAAATATTAAACTGAGGGACTAATCTTTGATTCCAAAAACCTAAACTTTAAATTGATGGCCTAGTCTTTGATTCACAAAGCCTAAATATTAAATTGAGGGACCAATCTTTGATTCTAAAGGCCTACGTATTAAATTGAAGGCCTAATTTATGATTCTTAAGGACAAATATTAAATTGAGGACATAATCTTTGATTAGAAAAACCTAAATATTAAATTGAGGGCCTAATCTTTGATTCTAAAGGCCTACATTTTAAATTGAGGGCCTAATCTTTGATTCACAGGGCCTCAATATTAAATTGAGGGACTAATCTTTGATTCTAAAGGCCTACATTTTAAATTGAGGGCCTAATCTTTGATTCACAGGGCTAAAATATTAAATTGAGGTCCTAATCTTTGATTTTAAAGGCCTAAGTATTAAATTGAGGGCCTAATTTATTATTCTAAAGGATCAATATTAAATTGAGGGCCTAATCTTTGATTAAAAAAGACTAAATAATAAATTGAGGGCCTAATCTTTGATTCCAAAGGCCTAAGTATTAAATTGAGGGCCTAATTTATGATTCTAAAAGATAAATATTAAATTGAGGGCCTAATTTTTGATTCAGAGGGCCTAAATATTAAATTGAGGGAATAATCTTTGATTCATAGAGCCTAAATATTAAATTGAGGGACTAATCTTTGATTCTAAAGGCCTACATTTTAAATTGAGGGCCTAATCTTTGATTCACAGGGCCTAAATATTAAATTGAGGGCCTAATCTTTGATTATAAAGTCCTACAAATTAAATTGAGGGCCTAGTATTTGATTCCAAAAGCCTAAACTTTAAATTGAGGGCATAATCTTTGATTCACAGGGCCTAAATATTAAATTGAGGGACTAATCTTTGATTCTAAAGGCCTACATTTTAAATTGAGGGCCTAATCTTTGATTCACAGGGCCTAAATATTAAATTGAGGGACTAATCTTTGATTCTAAAGGCATACAAATTAAATTGAGGGCCTAGTATTTGATTCCAAAAGCCTAAACTTTAAATTGAGGGCATAATCTTTGATTTACAGGGCCTAAATATTAAATTGAGGGAATAATCTTTGATTCTACAGGCCTACAATTTAAATTGAGGACCAAATCTTTGATTCACAGAGCTTAAATATTAATTTGAGGGACGAATCTTTGATTCTAAAGGCCTACATTTTAAAATGAGGGCCTAATCTTTGATTCACAGGGCCTAAATATTAAATTGAGGGGCTAATCTTTGATTCTAAAGGCCTACATTTTAAATTGTGGGCTTAATCTTTGATTCACAGGGCCTAAATATTAAATTGAGGAACTAATCTTTGATTCTAAAGGCCTACATTTTAAATTGAGGGCCTAATCTTTGATTCACAGAGCCAAAATATTAAATTGAGGGCCTACTCGTTGATTCATAGGGCCTAAATATTAAATGGAGGGACTAATCTTTGATTTACAGGGCTTAAATATTAAATTGAGGGACTAATCTTTGAGTCACAGGGACTAAATATTAAAATGAGGGACTAATCTTTGATTATAAAGTCCTACAAATTAAATTGAGGGCCTAATATTTGATTCCAAAGTCCTAAACTTTAAATTGAGGGCCTAATCTTTGATTCACAGGGCCTGAATATTAAATTGAGGTACTAATCTTTGATTCTAAAGGCCTACATTTTAAATTGAGGACCTAATCTTTGATTCACAGGGCCTAAATATTAAATTGAGGGCCTAATCTTTGATTCTTGGGCCTAAGTATTAAATTGAGGGCTTAATTTATTATTCTAAAGGATAAGTATTAAATTAAGGACCTAATCTTTGATTCTAAAGGCCTAAATAATAAATTGAGAGCCTAATCTTTGATTCTAAAGGCCTACATTTTAAATTGAGGGCCTAATCTTTGATTCACAGGGCCTAAACTTTAAATTTAGGGCCTAATCTTTGATTCACAAAGCCTAAATATTAAATTAAGGGACTAATCTTTGATTCTAAAGGCCTACATTTTAAATTGAGGGCCTAATCTTTGATTCACAGGGCCTAAATATTAAATTGAGGGCCTAATCTTTGACTCTAAAGGCCTAAGTATTAAATTAAGGGCCTAAGTATTAAATTGAGGGCCTATTTTATGATTCTAAAGGATAAATATTAAATTGAGGACCTAATCTTTGATTATAAAGGCCTAAATATTAAATTGAGGGCCTAATCTTTGATTATAAAGACCTACATTTTAAATTGAGGGCCTAATCTTTGATTCACAGGGCCTAAATCTTAAATTGAGGGACTAATCTTTGATTCACAGGGCCTAAATATTAAATTGAGGGCTTAATCTTTGATTATAAAGTCCTTCAAATTAAATTGAGGGCCTAATCTTTGATTATAAAGGCCTACATTTTAAATTGAGGGCCTAATCTTTGATTCACAGAGCCTAAATATTAAATTGAGGACCTAATCTTTGATTATAAAGGCCTAAATATTAAATTGAGGGCCTAATCTTTGATTATAAAGACCTACATTTTAAATTGAGGGCCTAATCTTTGATTCACAGGGCCTAAATCTTAAATTGAGGGACTAATCTTTGATTCACAGGGCCTAAATATTAAATTGAGGGCTTAATCTTTGATTATAAAGTCCTTCAAATTAAATTGAGGGCCTAATCTTTGATTATAAAGGCCTACATTTTAAATTGAGGGCCTAATCTTTGATTCACAGAGCCTAAATATTAAATTGAGGGAATAATCTTTGATTCAAAGGGCCTAAATATTAAATTGAGGGAATAATCTTTGATTCTAAAGGCTTACATTTTAAATTGAGGGCCTAATCTTTGATTCACAGGGCCTAAATATTAAATTGAGGGCCTAATCTTTGATTATAAAGTCCTACAAATTAAATTGAGGGCCTAATCTTAGATTCACAGGGCCTCAATATTAAATTGAAAGACTAATCTTTGATTCTAAACGCATACATTTTCAATTGAGGGCCTAATCTTTGATTCTAAAGGCCTAAGTATTAAATTGAGGGCCTAATTTATTATTCTAAAAGATCAATATTAAATTGAGGGCCTAATCTTTGATTCACAGGGCCTAAATATTAAATTGAGGGAATAATCTTTGATTCATAGGGACTAAATATTAAATTGAGGGACTAATCTTTGATTCTAAAGGCCTACATTTTAAATTGAGGGCCTAATCTTTGATTAGCAGGGCCTAAATATTAAATTGAGGGACTAATCTTTGATTCACAGGGCCTAAATATTTAATTGAGGGACTAATCTTTGATTCATAGGGCCTAAATATTAAAATGAGGGACTAATCTTTGATTCTAAAGGCCTACATTTTAAATTGAGGGCATAATCTTTGATTCTAAAGGCCTACATTTTAAATTGAGGGCCTAATCTTTGATTCTAAAGGCATACATTTTCAATTGAGGGCCTAATCTTTGATTATAAACTCCTACAAATTAAATTGAGAGCCTAATTTTTGATTCACAGGGCCAAAATATTAAATTGAGGGCCTAATCTTTGATTATAAAGTCCTACAAATTCAATTGAGGGCCTAATACTTGATTCCAAAGGCCTAAACTTTAAATTGAGGGCCTAATCTTTGATTCTAAAAGCCTACATTTTAAATTGAGGGCCTAATCTTTGATTCACAGGGCATAAATATTAAATTGAGGGCCTAATCTTTGATTTTAAAGGCCTAAGTATTAAATTGAGGGCCTAATTTATGATTCTAAAGGATAAATATTTAATTGAGGGCCTAATCTTTGATTCACAGGACCTAAATATTAAATTGAGGGACTAATCTTTGATTCATAGAGCCTAAATATTAAATTGAGGGACTAATCTTTGATTCTGAAGGCTTACATTTTAAATTGAGGGCCTAATCTTTGATTCACAGGGCCTAAATATTAAATTGAGGGCCTAATCTTTGATTATAAAGTCCTACAAATTAAATTGAGGGCCTAATACTTGATTCCAAAGGTCTAAACTTTAAATTGAGGGCCTAATCTTAGATTCACAAAGCCTAAATATTAAATTGAGGGACTAATCTTTGATTCATAGGGCCTAAATATTAAATTGAGGGACTAATCTTTGATTCTAAAGGCCTACACTTTAAACTGAGGACATAATCTTTGATTCACAGGGCCTAACTATTAAATTGAGGACATCATCTTTGATTTTAAAGGCCTAAGTATTAAATTTAGGGCCTAATTTATGATTCTAAAAGATAAATATTAAATTGAGGACCTAATCTTTGATTAAAAAAGAGTAAATAATAAATTGAGGGCCTAATCTTTGATTCCAAAGGCCTAAGTATTAAATTGAGGGCCTAATTTATGATTCTAAAGGATAAATATTAAATTGAGGGCCTAATCTTTGATTCACAGGGCCTAAATATTAAATTGAGGGACTAATCTTTGATTCATAGGGCCTAAATATTAAATTGAGGGACTAATCTTTGATTCTAAAGGCCTACATTTTAAATTGAGGGACTAATCTTTGATTCATAGGGCCTAAATATTAAATTGAGGGACTAATCTTTGATTCTAAAGGCCTACACTTTAAACTGAGGACATAATCTTTGATTCACAGGGCCTAACTATTAAATTGAGGACATCATCTTTGATTTTATTAAAGACCTAAGTATTAAATTTAGGGCCTAATTTATGATTCTAAAAGATAAATATTAAATTGAGGACCTAATCTTTGATTAAAAAAGACTAAATAATAAATTGAGGGCCTAATCTTTGATTCCAAAGGCCTAAGTATTAAATTGAGGGCCTAATTTATGATTCTAAAGGATCAATATTAAATTGAGGGCCTAATCTTTGATTAAAAAAGACTAAATAATAAATTGAGGGCCTAATCTTTGATTCCAAAGGCCTAAGTATTAAATTGAGGGCCTAATTTATGATTCTAAAAGATAAATATTAAATTGAGGGCCTAATCTTTGATTCACAGGGCCTAAATATTAAATTGAGGGACTAATCTTTGATTCATAGGGCCTAAATATTAAATTGAGGGACTAATCTTTGATTCTAAAGGCCTACATTTTAAATTGAGGGCCTAATCTTTGATTATAAAGTCCTACAAATTAAATTGAGGGCCTAATATTTGATTCCAAAGGCCTAAACTTTAAATTGAGGGCATAATCTTTGATTCACAGGGCCTAAATATTAAATTGAGGGACTAATCTTTGATTCTAAAGGCCTAAGTATTAAATTAAGAGCCTAAGTATTAAATTGAGGGCCTAATTTATTATTCTAAAGGATAAATATTAAATTGAGGAACTAATCTTTGATTATAAAGGCCGAAATATTAAATTGAGGGCCTAATCTTTGATTCTAAAAGCCTACATTTTAAATTGAGGGCCTAATCTTTGATTCACAGGGCTTAAATAATAAATTGAGGGACTAATCTTTGATTATAAAGGCCTAAATATTAAATTGAGGGCCTAATCTTTGATTCACAGGGCATAAATATTAAATTGAGGGCCTAATCTTTGATTCTAAAGGCCTAAGTATTAAATTGAGGGCCTAATTTATGATTCTAAAGGATAAATATTAAATTGAGGGCCTAATCTTTGATTCACAGGGCCTAAATATTAAATTGAGCACATAATCTTTGATTATAAAGGCCTAAATATTAAATTGAGGGCCTAATCTTTGATTCTAAAAGCCTACATTTTAAATTGAGGGCCTAATCTTTGATTCACAGGACCTAAATATTAAATTGAGGGACTAATCTTTGATTCATAGAGCCTAAATATTAAATTGAGGGACTAATCTTTGATTCTGAAGGCTTACATTTTAAATTGAGGGCCTAATCTTTGATTCACAGGGCCTAAATATTAAATTGAGGGCCTAATCTTTGATTATAAAGTCCTACAAATTAAATTGAGGGCCTAATACTTGATTCCAAAGGCCTAAACTTTAAATTGAGGGCCTAATCTTAGATTCACATAGCCTAAATATTAAATTGAGGGACTAATCTTTGATTCATAGGGCCTAAATATTAAATTGAGGGACTAATCTTTGATTCTAAAGGCCTACACTTTAAACTGAGGACATAATCTTTGATTCACAGGGCCTAACTATTAAATTGAGGACATCATCTTTGATTTTAAAGGCCTAAGTATTAAATTTAGGGCCTAATTTATGATTCTAAAAGATAAATATTAAATTGAGGACCTAATCTTTGATTAAAAAAGACTAAATAATAAATTGAGGGCCTAATCTTTGATTCCAAAGGCCTAAGTATTAAATTGAGGGCCTAATTTATTATTCTAAAGGATAAATATTAAATTGAGGGCCTAATCTTTGATTAAAAAATACTAAATAATAAATTGAGGGCCTAATCTTTGATTCTAAAAGAGTACATTTTAAATTGAGGGGCTAATCTTTGATTCACAGGGCTTAAATAATAAATTGAGGGACTAATCTTTGATTATAAAGGCCTAAATATTAAATTGAGGGCCTAATCTTTGATTCACAGGGCCTAAATATTAAATTGAGCACCTAATCTTTGATTCTAAAGGCCTACGTATTAAATTGAAGGCCAAATTTATGATTCTTAAGGATAAATATTAAATTGAGGGCCTAATCTTTGATTAACAGGGCCTAAATATTAAATTGAGGGAATAATCTTTGATTCATAGGGACTAAATATTAAATTGAGGGACTAATCTTTGATTCTAAAGTCCTACACTTTAAACTGAGGACATAATCTTTGATTCACAGGGCCTGACTATTAAATTGAGGACATAATCTTTGATTCTAAAGGCCTACGTATTAAATTGAAGGCCAAATTTATGATTCTTAAGGATAAATATTAAATTGAGGGCCTAATCTTTGATTCACAGGGCCTAAATATTAAATTGAGGGAATAATCTTTGATTCATAGAGACTAAATATTAAATTGAGGGACTAATCTTTGATTCCGAAGGCCTAAACTTTAAATTGAGGGCCTAATCTTTGATTCACAAAGCCTAAATAACAAATTGAGGAACCAATCTTTGATTCTAAAGGCCTAAGTATCAAATTAAGGGCCTAATCTTTGATTCACAGGGCCTAAATATTAAATTGAGGGCCTAATCTTTGACTCTAAAGGCCTAAGTATAAAATTAAGGGCCTAAGTATTAAATTGAAGGCCTAATTTATTATTCTAAAGGATAAATATTAAATTGAGGAACTAATCTTTGATTATAAAGGTCTAAATATTAAGTTGAGGGCCTAATCTTTCATTATAAAGGCCTACATTTTAAATTGAGGGCCTAATCTTTGATTCACAGGGCCTAAATATTAAATTGAGGGACTAATCATTGATTATAAAGTCCTACAAATGAAATTGAGGGCATAATATTTGATTCCAAAGGCCTAAGTATTAAATTGAGGGCCTAATTTATGATTCAAAAGGATAAATATTAAATTGAGGGCCTAATCTTTGATTCACAGGGCCTAAATATTAAATTGAGGGCCTAATCTTTGATTATAAAGTCCTACAAATTAAATTGAGGGCCTAATATTTGATTCCAAAGGCCTAAACTTTAAATTGAGGGCATAATCTTAGATTCACAGGGCCTAAATATTAAATTGAAAGACTAATCTTTGATTCTAAACGCAAACATTTTCAATTGAGGGCCTAATCTTTGATTCACAGGGCCTAAATATTAAATTGAGGGCCTAATCTTAGATTCACAGGGCCTAAATATTAAATTGAAAGACTAATCTTTGATGCTAAACGCATACATTTTCAATTGAGGGCCTAATCTTTGATTCACAGGGCCTAAATATTAAATCGAGGGCCTAATCTTTGATTCACAAGGCCAAAATATTAAATTGAGGGCCTAATCTTTGATTATAAAGGAATAAGTATTAAATTGAGGGCCTAATTTATTATTCTAAAAATCAATATTAAATTGAGGGCCTAATCTTTGATTAAAAAAGAAAAAATAATAAATTGAGGGCCTAATCTTTGATTCCAAAGGCGTAAGTATTAAATTGAGAGCCTAATTTATTATTCTGAAAGATAAATATTAAATTGAGGGCCTAATCTTTGATTCTAAAGCCCTACATTTTAAATTGAGGGCCTAATCTTTGATTCACAGGGCCTAAATATTAAATTGAGGGACTAATCTTTGATTCATAGGGCCTAAATATTAAATTGAGGGACTAATCTTTGATTCATAAGGCCTAAATATTAAATTGAGGGACTAATCTTTGATTTTAAAAGCCTACATTTTAAATTGAGGGCCTAATCTTTGATTCACAGGAAATAAACTTTAAATTGAGAGCCTAATCTTTGATTATAAAGTCCTAAAAATTAAATTGAGGGCCTAATATTTGATTCCAAAGGCCTAAACTTCAAATTGAGGGCATAATCCTTGATTCAGAGGTCCTAAATATTAAATTGAGGGAATAATCTTTGATTCTACAGGCCTACAATTTAAATTGAGGGCCTAATCTTTGATTCACAGGGCCTAAACTTTAAATTGAGGGCATAATCTTTGATTCACAGGGCCTAAATATTAAATTGAGAGAATAATCTTTGATTCTACAGGCCTACAATTTAAATTGAGGACAAAATCTTTGATTCAACGGGCTTAAATATGAATTTGAGGGACGAATCTTTGATTCTAAAGGCCTACATTTTAGATTGAGGGCCTAATCTTGAATTCACAAGGCCTAAATATTAAATTGAGGGAATAATCTTTGATTCATAGGGCCTAAATATTAAATTGAGGGACTAATCTTTGATTATAAAGTCCTACAAATTAAATTAAGGGCCTAATATTTGATTCCAAAAGCCTAAACTTTAAATTGAGGGCATAATCTTTGATTCACAGGGCCTAAATATTAAATTGAAGGAATAATCTTTGATTCTACTGGCCTACAATTTAAATTGAGGACCAAATCTTTGATTCACAGGGCCTAAATATTAAATTGAAAGACTAATCTTTGATTCTAAACGCATACATTTTCAATTGAGGGCCTAATCATTGATTCATAGGGCCTAAATATTAAATTGAGGGCCAAATCTTTGATTCACAGGGCTAAAATATTAAATTGAGGGCCTAATCTTTGATTCTAAAGGCCTAAGTATTAAATTGAGGGCCTAATTTATTATTCTAAAAGATCAATATTAAATTGAGGGCCTAATCTTTGATTAAAAAAGACTAAATAATAAATTGAGGGCCTAATCTTTGATTCCAAAGGCCTAAGTATTAAATTGAGGGCCTAATTTATGATTCAAAAGGATAAATATTAAATTGAGGGCCTAATCTTTGATTCACAGGGCCTAAATATTAAATTGAGGGCCTAATCTTTGATTCACAGGGCTAAAATATTAAATTGAAGGCCTAATCTTTGATTCTAAAGGCCTAAGTATTAAATTGAGGGACTAATTTATTATTCTAAAAGATCAATATTAAATTGAGGGCCTAATCTTTGATTAAAAAAGACTAAATAATAAATTGAGGGCCTAATCTTTGATTCCAAAGGCCTAAGTATTAAATTGAGGGCCTAATTTATGATTCAAAAGGATAAATATTAAATTGAGGGCCAAATCTTTGATTCACAGGGCCTAAATATTAAATTGAGGGAATAATCTTTGATTCATAGGGCCTAAATATTAAATTGAGGGACTAATCTTTGATTCTAAAGGCCTAGATATTAAATTCAGGGCCTAATTTTTGATTCACAGGGCCTAAATATTAAATTGAGGGACTAATCTTTGATTCACAGGGCCTAAATATTAAATTGAGGGCCTAATCTTTGATTCTAAAGACCTAAGTTTGAAATTAAAGGGCCCAATTTATGATTCTAAAAGATAAATATTAAATTGAGCACCTAATCTTTGATTATAAAGGCCTACATTTTAAATTGAGGGCCTAATCTTTGATTCACAAAGCCTAAATATTAAATTGAGGGACCAATCTTTGATTCTAAAGGCCTACGTATTAAATTGAAGGCCTAATTTATGATTCTTAAGGATAAATATCAAATTGAGGACATATTCTTTGATTAGAAAAACTTAAATATTAAATTGGGGACCTAATCTTTGATTCTAAAGGCCTACATTTTAAATGTAGGGCCTAATCTTTGATTCACAGGGCCTAAATAATAAATTGAGGGACTAATCTTTGATTCACAGGGCCTCAATATTAAATTGAGGGACTAATCTTTGATTCTAAAAGCCTACATTTTAAATTGAGGACCTAATCTTTGATTCACAGGGCTAAAATATTAAATTGAGGGCTTAATCTTTGATTCTAAAGGCCTAAGTATTAAATTGAGGGCCTAATTTATTATTCTAAAGGATCAATATTAAATATAGGGCCTAATCTTTGATTAAAAAAGACTAAATAATAAATTGAGGGCCTAATCTTTGATTCCAAAGGCCTAAGTATTAAATTGAGGGCCTAATTTATGATTCTAAAAGATAAATATTAAATTGAGGGCCTAATCTTTGATTCACAGGGCCTAAATATTAAATTGAGGGAATAATCTTTGATTCATAGGGCCTAAATATTAAATTGAGGGACTAATCTTTGATTCTAAAGACCTACATTTTAAATTGAGGGCCTAATCTTTGATTCACAGGGCTTAAATATTCAATTGAGGGCCTAATCTTTGATTATATAGTCCTACAAATTAAATTGAGGGCCTAATATTTGATTCCAAAGGCCTAAACTTTAAATTGAGGGCATAATCTTTGATTCACAGGGCCTAAATATTAAATTGAGGGAATAATCTTTGATTCTACAGGCCTACAATTTAAATTGAGGACCAAATCTTTGATTCACAGAGCTTAAAAATTAATTTGAGGAACGAATCTTTGATTCTAAAGGCCTACATTTTAAAATGAGGGCCTAATTTATTATTCTAAAGGAGAAATATTAAATTGAGGAACTAATCTTTGATTATGAAGGCCTAAATATTAAATTGAGGGCCTAATCTTTGATTCACAGAGCCTAAATATTAAATTGAGGGACTAATCTTTGATTCAAAAGGCCTACATTTTAAATTGAGGGCCTAATCTTTGATTCACAAGGCCTAAATATTAAATTGAGGGACTAATCTTAGATTCACAGGGCCTAAATATTAAATTGAAAGACTAATCTTTGATTCTAAACGCATACATTTTCAATTGAGGGCCTAATCTTTGATTCACAGGGCCTAAATATTAAATTGAGGGCCTAATCTTTGATTCACAGAGCTAAAATATTAAATTGAGGGCCTAATCTTTGATTCTAAAGGCCTAAGTATTAAATTGAGGGCCTAATTTATTATTCTAAAAGATCAATATTAAATTGAGGGCCTAATCTTTGATAGAAAAAGATTAAATAATAAATTGAGGGCCTAATCTTTGATTCCAAAGGCCTAAGTATTAAATTGAGGGCCTAATTTATGATTCAAAAGGATAAATATTAAATTGAGGGCCTAATCTTTGATTCACAGGGCCTAAATATTAAATTGAGGGAATAATCTTTGATTCATAGGGCCTAAATATTAAATTGAGGGACTAATCTTTGATTCTAAAGGCCTACATTTTAAACTGAGGGCCTAATCTTTGATTCACAGGGCCTAAATATTAAATTGAGGGCCTAATCTTTGATTATAAAGTCCTACAAATTAAATTGAGGGCCTAATATTTGATTCCAAAGGCCTAAACTTTAAATTGAGGGCCTAATCTTAGATTCACAGAGCCTAAATATTAAATTGAGGAACTAATCTTTGATTATAAAGTCCTACAAATTAAATTGAGAGCCTAATTTTTGATTAACAGGGCCAAAATATTAAATTGAGGACATAATCTTTGATTCACAGGGCCTAAATATTAAATTGAGGGCCTAATCTTTGATTCTAAAGACCTAAGTTTGAAATTAAAGGGCCCAATTTATGATTCTAAAAGATAAATATTAAATTGAGCATCTAATCTTTGATTATAAAGGCCTACATTTTAAATTGAGGGCCTAATCTTTGATTCACAGGGCCTAAATAATAAATTGAGGGACTAATCTTTGATTCACAGGGCCTAAATATTAAATTGAGGACCTAATCTTTGATTCACAGGGCCTAAATATTAAATTGAGGACCTAATCTTTGATTCTAAAGACCTAAGTATTAAATTTAGGGCCTAATTTATGATTCCAAAAGATAAATATTAAATTGAGGACCTAATCTTTGATTATAAAGGCTTAAATATTAAAATGAGGGCCTAATTTATTATTCTAAAGGATAAATATTAAATTGAGGAACTAATCTTTGATTATAAAGGCCTAAATATTAAATTGAGGGCCTAATCTTTGATTCTAAAGGCCTACATTTTAAATTGAGGGCCTAATCTTTGATTCACAGGACCTAAATATTAAATTGAGGGCCTAATCTTTGATTGCAAAGGCCTAATGTTTAAATTGAGGTTCTAATCTTTGATTCACAAAGCCTAAATAGTAAATTGAAAGCTTAATCTTTGATTCACAGGGCGCAAATATTAAATTGAGGGAATAATGTTGATTCTAAAGGCTTAAATATTAAATTGAGGGACTAATCCTTGATTCTAAAGGCCTACACTTCAAACTGAGGACATAATTATTAATTCACAGGGCCTAACTATTAAATTGAGGACATAATATTTTATTTTAAAGGCCTAAGTATTAAATTCAGGGCCTAATTTATGATTCTAAAAGATAAATATTAAATTGAGGCCTAATCTTTGATTAAAAGGACCTAAATATTAAACTGAGGGACTAATCTTTGATTCCAAAAACCTAAACTTTAAATTGATGGCCTAGTCTTTGATTCACAAAGCCTAAATATTAAATTGAGGGACCAATCTTTGATTCTAAAGGCCTACGTATTAAATTGAAGGCCTAATTTATGATTCTTAAGGACAAATATTAAATTGAGGACATAATCTTTGATTAGAAAAACCTAAATATTAAATTGAGGGCCTAATCTTTGATTCTAAAGGCCTACATTTTAAATTGAGGGCCTAATCTTTGATTCACAGGGCCTAAATATTAAATTGAGGGACTAATCTTTGATTCTAAAGGCCTACATTTTAAATTGAGGGCCTAATCTTTGATTCACAGGGCTAAAATATTAAATTGAGGTCCTAATCTTTGATTTTAAAGGCCTAAGTATTAAATTGAGGGCCTAATTTATTATTCTAAAGGATCAATATTAAATTGAGGGCCTAATCTTTGATTAAAAAAGACTAAATAATAAATTGAGGGCCTAATCTTTGATTCCAAAGGCCTAAGTATTAAATTGAGGGCCTAATTTATGATTCTAAAAGATAAATATTAAATTGAGGGCCTAATTTTTGATTCAGAGGGCCTAAATATTAAATTGAGGGAATAATCTTTGATTCATAGAGCCTAAATATTAAATTGAGGGACTAATCTTTGATTCTAAAGGCCTACATTTTAAATTGAGGGCCTAATCTTTGATTCACAGGGCCTAAATATTAAATTGAGGGCCTAATCTTTGATTATAAAGTCCTACAAATTAAATTGAGGGCCTAGTATTTGATTCCAAAAGCCTAAACTTTAAATTGAGGGCATAATCTTTGATTCACAGGGCCTAAATATTAAATTGAGGGACTAATCTTTGATTCTAAAGGCCTACATTTTAAATTGAGGGCCTAATCTTTGATTCACAGGGCCTAAATATTAAATTGAGGGACTAATCTTTGATTCTAAAGGCATACAAATTAAATTGAGGGCCTAGTATTTGATTCCAAAAGCCTAAACTTTAAATTGAGGGCATAATCTTTGATTTACAGGGCCTAAATATTAAATTGAGGGAATAATCTTTGATTCTACAGGCCTACAATTTAAATTGAGGACCAAATCTTTGATTCACAGAGCTTAAATATTAATTTGAGGGACGAATCTTTGATTCTAAAGGCCTACATTTTAAAATGAGGGCCTAATCTTTGATTCACAGGGCCTAAATATTAAATTGAGGGGCTAATCTTTGATTCTAAAGGCCTACATTTTAAATTGAAAGCTTAATCTTTGATTCACAGGGCGCAAATATTAAATTGAGGGAATAATGTTGATTCTAAAGGCTTAAATATTAAATTGAGGGACTAATCCTTGATTCTAAAGGCCTACACTTCAAACTGAGGACATAATTATTAATTCACAGGGCCTAACTATTAAATTGAGGACATAATATTTTATTTTAAAGGCCTAAGTATTAAATTCAGGGCCTAATTTATGATTCTAAAAGATAAATATTAAATTGAGGCCTAATCTTTGATTAAAAGGACCTAAATATTAAACTGAGAGACTAATCTTTGATTCCAAAAACCTAAACTTTAAATTGATGGCCTAGTCTTTGATTCACAAAGCCTAAATATTAAATTGAGGGACCAATCTTTGATTCTAAAGGCCTACGTATTAAATTGAAGGCCTAATTTATGATTCTTAAGGACAAATATTAAATTGAGGACATAATCTTTGATTAGAAAAACCTAAATATTAAATTGAGGGCCTAATCTTTGATTCTAAAGGCCTACATTTTAAATTGAGGGCCTAATCTTTGATTCACAGGGCCTAAATATTAAATTGAGGGACTAATCTTTGATTCTAAAGGCCTACATTTTAAATTGAGGGCCTAATCTTTGATTCACAGGGCTAAAATATTAAATTGAGGTCCTAATCTTTGATTTTAAAGGCCTAAGTATTAAATTGAGGGCCTAATTTATTATTCTAAAGGATCAATATTAAATTGAGGGCCTAATCTTTGATTAAAAAAGACTAAATAATAAATTGAGGGCCTAATCTTTGATTCCAAAGGCCTAAGTATTAAATTGAGGGCCTAATTTATGATTCTAAAAGATAAATATTAAATTGAGGGCCTAATTTTTGATTCAGAGGGCCTAAATATTAAATTGAGGGAATAATCTTTGATTCATAGAGCCTAAATATTAAATTGAGGGACTAATCTTTGATTCTAAAGGCCTACATTTTAAATTGAGGGCCTAATCTTTGATTCACAGGGCCTAAATATTAAATTGAGGGCCTAATCTTTGATTATAAAGTCCTACAAATTAAATTGAGGGCCTAGTATTTGATTCCAAAAGCCTAAACTTTAAATTGAGGGCATAATCTTTGATTCACAGGGCCTAAATATTAAATTGAGGGACTAATCTTTGATTCTAAAGGCCTACATTTTAAATTGAGGGCCTAATCTTTGATTCACAGGGCCTAAATATTAAATTGAGGGACTAATCTTTGATTCTAAAGGCATACAAATTAAATTGAGGGCCTAGTATTTGATTCCAAAAGCCTAAACTTTAAATTGAGGGCATAATCTTTGATTTACAGGGCCTAAATATTAAATTGAGGGAATAATCTTTGATTCTACAGGCCTACAATTTAAATTGAGGACCAAATCTTTGATTCACAGAGCTTAAATATTAATTTGAGGGACGAATCTTTGATTCTAAAGGCCTACATTTTAAAATGAGGGCCTAATCTTTGATTCACAGGGCCTAAATATTAAATTGAGGGGCTAATCTTTGATTCTAAAGGCCTACATTTTAAATTGTGGGCTTAATCTTTGATTCACAGGGCCTAAATATTAAATTGAGGAACTAATCTTTGATTCTAAAGGCCTACATTTTAAATTGAGGGCCTAATCTTTGATTCACAGAGCCAAAATATTAAATTGAGGGCCTACTCGTTGATTCATAGGGCCTAAATATTAAATGGAGGGACTAATCTTTGATTTACAGGGCTTAAATATTAAATTGAGGGACTAATCTTTGAGTCACAGGGACTAAATATTAAAATGAGGGACTAATCTTTGATTATAAAGTCCTACAAATTAAATTGAGGGCCTAATATTTGATTCCAAAGTCCTAAACTTTAAATTGAGGGCCTAATCTTTGATTCACAGGGCCTGAATATTAAATTGAGGTACTAATCTTTGATTCTAAAGGCCTACATTTTAAATTGAGGACCTAATCTTTGATTCACAGGGCCTAAATATTAAATTGAGGGCCTAATCTTTGATTCTTGGGCCTAAGTATTAAATTGAGGGCTTAATTTATTATTCTAAAGGATAAGTATTAAATTAAGGACCTAATCTTTGATTCTAAAGGCCTAAATAATAAATTGAGAGCCTAATCTTTGATTCTAAAGGCCTACATTTTAAATTGAGGGCCTAATCTTTGATTCACAGGGCCTAAACTTTAAATTTAGGGCCTAATCTTTGATTCACAAAGCCTAAATATTAAATTAAGGGACTAATCTTTGATTCTAAAGGCCTACATTTTAAATTGAGGGCCTAATCTTTGATTCACAGGGCCTAAATATTAAATTGAGGGCCTAATCTTTGACTCTAAAGGCCTAAGTATTAAATTAAGGGCCTAAGTATTAAATTGAGGGCCTATTTTATGATTCTAAAGGATAAATATTAAATTGAGGACCTAATCTTTGATTATAAAGGCCTAAATATTAAATTGAGGGCCTAATCTTTGATTATAAAGACCTACATTTTAAATTGAGGGCCTAATCTTTGATTCACAGGGCCTAAATCTTAAATTGAGGGACTAATCTTTGATTCACAGGGCCTAAATATTAAATTGAGGGCTTAATCTTTGATTATAAAGTCCTTCAAATTAAATTGAGGGCCTAATCTTTGATTATAAAGGCCTACATTTTAAATTGAGGGCCTAATCTTTGATTCACAGGGCGTAAATATTAAATTGAGAAACTAATCTTTGATTCACAGGGCCTAAATATTGAATTGAGGGACTAATCTTTGATTCTAAAGGCCTACATTTTAAATTGAGGGCCTAATCTTTGATTCACAGGGCCTAAATATTAAATTGAGGGACTAATCTTTGATTCTAAAGGCATACATTTTAAATTTTGGGCCTAATCTTTGATTCACAGTTCCTAAATATTAAATTAAGGGACTAATCTTTGATTCACAGGGCCTAAATATTAAATTGAGGGCTTAATCTTTGATTATAAAGTCCTTCAAATTAAATTGAGGGCCTAATCTTTGATTATAAAGGCCTACATTTTAAATTGAGGGCCTAATCTTTGATTCACAGGGCGTAAATATTAAATTGAGAAACTAATCTTTGATTCACAGGGCCTAAATATTGAATTGAGGGACTAATCTTTGATTCTAAAGGCCTACATTTTAAATTGAGGGCCTAATCTTTGATTCACAGGGCCTAAATATTAAATTGAGGGACTAATCTTTGATTCTAAAGGCATACATTTTAAATTTTGGGCCTAATCTTTGATTCACAGTTCCTAAATATTAAATTAAGGGACTAATCTTTGATTCACAGGGCCTAAATATTAAATTGAGGGCCTAATCTTTGATTCTAAAGGCCTAAGTATTAAATTGAGGGTCTAATTTATGATTCTAAAGGATAAATATTAAATTGAGGACCTAATCTTTGATTATAAAGGCCTAAATATTAATTGAGGGCCTAATCTTTGATTCTAAAGGCCTAAGTATGAAATTGAAGACTTAATCTTTTATTCTAAAGGCCAAATATTAAATTGCGGGCCTAATCTTTGATTGTAAAGACCTACAAATTAAATTGAGGGCCTATTCTTTGATTCTAAAGACCTAGAAATTAAAATGAAGGCCTAATCTTTGATTCACAGGGCCTAAATATTAAATTGAGGGCCTAATCTTTGATTCTAAACGCCTAAATATTAAATTGAGGGCCTAATCTTTGATTCTAAAGACCTAAAAATTAAATTAAGGGCCTAATCTTTGATTCTAAAGGCCTAAATATTAAATTGACGACCTAATCTTTGATTCTAAAGGCCTCAGTATTAAATTGAGGGCCTAAACTTTGATTCTAAAGGCTAAATATTAAATTGAGGGCCTAATCTTTTATTCTAAAGGCTCAAGTATTAAATTGAGGGCTTAGTCTTGGGGACAATTGTCCTGGAGACAATTGTCCTGGAGACAATTGTCCTGGTGACAATTGTCCTGGGGACAATTGTCCTGGGGACAATTGCCCTGGAGACAATTGTCCTGGGGACAATTGTCATGGAGACAATTGTCATGGGGACAATTGTCCTCAATTGTCCTGGAGACAATTGCCCTGGAGACAATTGTCCTTGAGACAATTGTCCTTGGGACAATTGTTCTTGAGACAATTGTCCTGGTGACAATTGTCCACGGGATAATTTTCCTGGAGACAATTGTCCTGGGGACAATTGCCCTGGAGACAATTATCCTGGAGACAATTGCCCTGGGGACAATTGTCCTGGGGACAATTGTCCGGGGACAATTGTCCGTGGGACAATTGTCCGGGGACAATTGTCCGGGGGACAATTGTCCTGGTGACAATTGTCCTGGGAACAATTGTCCTGGAGACAATTGTCTCCAGGACAATTGTCTCCAGGACATTTTTCCCCAGGACAATTGAATGGGCTTGGGGGTCCCGGCCTACGGGGAAACACGCACTCACACGAACATGCACGCGTACACGAGATAAAACGGCACACGCGAGCTAAAAAAGGAGCTACAAATTCTCTCGCTTACATAGCGACGTCCTCTTCGCTCCGACGAGCCCGCCGATCTTCATTCTCCACGCCGAGTCTCTATTCACTGTGCAGGCGTCCTCCACGCGCGTTGAGGCGGCGAACGCGAGACGACACGCCGACGTGGATAGTCACGAGTCGTGCCTCGTGCGTGCCTCGCGCGCGTTCTCTCGCTCCATGTATTAAGATCTAATAATGGGATTAGGAGAAGCCTATCACTCTAAGAATCAAAGATTAGGGGCCTAGCTTTCTAATATATGCAGGTGCATCCCTAAGAATCAACGATTACAGACCCAGCTCTCTAATATAGGTATGCAAGTGAGTCAATAAGAAAAGAGACTCAGCTCTCTAAAAACAGCTCATATAATCCTTAGAATAATAAATAAAATCATCTAGCCATATGATGACAGCAACGACTCTTCGCCGGTCGACTTTGATCGGCTCAGTGTTTCGTTCACTTTTTCCAACCGAGCCTCAAGCTTCCGTCTCATTCTATAAAACAGAGAGGTCATTAGAAGACTGAGAGGGCTGAAAAAACACGGGGGGGGGGGGGGGGGGGGGGGGGGGGATACCTGTCATCTGTCACACGTTGGCTATACATTCTCCCCAGCTCATTTCTCAGTGCCTCGTTTTGTTTCTTCTCATTAGAGCAAAGATTTTGCAATTGCTTTACCTGCACTTCTAATTCAGACATCTGCAAAAAGCGCACCAGGCTTCTTAAATCGTCACGTGATAATAACGACAACCGTACTTTGCGTTGAGTATTGAGCAGCGCGGAAGCTTCGTTCTCGGCTCTGAGCTGGTACAGACTTTCTCGAGCCCCAAGCTGTTGCTCCATCTGTTGAGTCATTTCCTCGACTACTTTTCTCATATCCGCTCTATGTGCACAAGTCATGACTTTGGCATCGAAATGTCAGTGTCATTATACTTTGTATTGGCTTCAGATGCTCGGTGATACCGAATCAGTTCTTCTTCTGATTTTCTCACGATGAAAAGTTCAGACTGAAGGTGACCTATCTGCTCAGCAAGTTCTTTGTTTCTATACAAAAATATGTGCAACACTCCTTTTAATTTCTTCTCTGGCAACAGCTGACCGTAAGCTCAGCCGCTCCTTCTCATCTTCAAATCGTTTTAGCTCCTCTTTAAACGCGACGTTTTGGACGTTTAGTTCCTCCTTCTCTTCTAAAGACCGTCGATTCTCTTCTTGCAACTCTGCTTTAGCTGTCGACGCGTCGTTCAGATTCATTCTATGCACACAAACTACAGCTGGCTTTAAAATCCAGGGACTTAAGCCAAAACACCTCAGAGATTCTAATTGCTGCCTCAGATCTTTAACCTGCCTTTTCAGAGTTCGGCACTCTCTCAAGTATTGCTCCCTGCACACAACGTCTCGTGGCAAATGCCGACTCTACACAAAAACCATAACCAACCTGACGCTTGAGAGCTCTTTGGTTGTCTTCTTTGTTGAGGAACTGTACTGCATAACCTGTTCATTCAGTTGCTGGTACGCTCGAGCCAACTCGTTCTAAAAGACAACACCTCTGTTTAGATAAAAAAGGAATATTAGGAATATTACTTGAAGAGATTCCAGTTTCTGGCGCAAATTGCTGGCCTTAGCTTGCTGTTCTTTCAGCAATACCTCGATTTCCTTTCTTTCCTCTCGAAGACGACTACAGTTGGCTTGAGCGGACGTCAGTAAAGCGTCTTTCTCCGTCAAAGACGCCTGCACGTGCATTAGTTCATCAGAGAGCTGTTTCTGAAAAATAAGAAACGCAATTAGAATTATCCTAAGATTCGCAAACCCAAAATGGCACAAACCCTCTCCGTCTTCCGCTCGGAAAATAATCTTTGATAGTAATCCGATTGCTGCTCTGCAAGTTTCCGTTGAGTTATCTAAACATTCAATAGAGTAGACAGCACAAACTGGACGCATGCACTGACTTCCTGTCTCAGTTCCTGCTTCAACCGATCGACACTTCCTTTCAGTTCTTCTACGCTGCTATTCAGCTCTTCTTTTGTCTGAGTGTTTAGTCTCAAAGTCTCACTGGTCAGTGACAGCTGCGACTGAGTCTAAATGAATCAAAAAAATTACCCCAGCCGCGAAAGCATGAAGTGATCACGCACTTTTTCCAACTGACTTCTAACGTCAGCTATTTCTTCTTTCAATGCCGTGACCGTTTCGCTGTGTTGCCCCGTCAAGAGACGCTGCATTGAAGCTGTCGTCGCCTTGTGCTCGCTCAGTTCATCAGACAAAGAACGACACTGTCTCTCGCTCATTTCAAGCTTGAGCTAGCATCGTCGAATAAACAAAAGAGTACCTCCCAATTATCCCATTCATACCAGCAAACTCTGATTTTCTGAAGCGATCTGAGTGAGTCTGTTTGACACAGAAGCTAGATCTTGCTGACTTCTTCGAAGCTGAGCTTCTACGTCAGCGGCACCAAGCTGCACTTCACTTCTCAACCTAAACAAGAATCGAGTTACACAGGTTCTCGTTTATTAGGTAAGCTCTCACTTGATTTCTGCTTCTAAGGACGTCAGTGTCTCCGCTGCTTTCTTAGCCGACTCGGCCAAGTCATCGTGACAAGTGGCGATATCCGATTCTTTTATGCGCAGACTTGTTATCGCAGATTCCAGTTCGCTTCTATGCAAGTTTCAAATCAACTTGATCAATCTCGCTGCCTCGTTCGCTGAGAAACTCCACCTGCAAATCGCCAGCTGATTTTCAATATTTTCTTTTTCCTCCTGAAGACGACGTCGGTCTCGCTCGAACTCGACCTGCAGCAAGCCAAACGTCTCGTTGAATTTCGTCTGAGCGTGCAACGAAGCGTCGTGTTTCTCTTGAACCTAATGAAGATACTAGCCGCGTGGTAACAAGCAATTTATTTTGAGCGCTCGTCACTTGACTCAATGCATCTTGCAGGTGTTTTCGAAGTTCTCCCGATTGGACTCTTTCTTCTGAAATGTTCTCCTTGAGTTGTTGAATTTCAGCGTCGAGTCTGGCGTTCTCGTCGATAAGTGAAGCCTCCTTGTGATCCAGCAGAGACTTTTCGTGCTGCCAATTTTCCAGTTGAGCCTATAGATATAGGATTACGTTTCAAATAACACTGTAATCATAGTCGAGCAACCTGAGTCTCTCGGTGGCTTTCTTTTTCCAAGTTCAATTCCTGCAGCACCAATTCACGTTCCTAGCACACGCACAAGTGCAAAAGAAAAGTTTCGGAGAACTTCTCCCAGTACTTCTTCGGTCGACGATACTTCCGCTTGAGTTTCGGCCAACTGAGCAGACAGCAACAACACTTTCTGCTGAATTCTCCTCATCTAAAACACGCCGCAGAACAATGGTAAGAACATTAGAGAAACGTTTCGCTAATGATGCCTCGTTTCTGTGATCGTCGCTTTCTCTTCTTCTCTCCTCGCTAGAGCTCTCCATTGATTTCTGAAGAGTCAATTGAGCCCTGAGAGATAGATCCAGGTCTCTCGCAGTCGCATCCAAGCGAGACTTAATCGCGGCGCTCTCCGTTTCCGTCTGTCGTAAACTCAGAGCCAGCTTTCCCAGTTGACCTTCCAGCGTCGAGACTTTAGCATCAGCATCTAGCAGTTTTCTTTCGTATTCCAACTGAATGTCGTTGGTCTTTCGTTGAGCAGAAGCCAGCGCGGCATCCGAGTTCTTCAACTGCAGAAACAACGAGTCAAGCCGCCGTCGTAATTTCACCAGATTACAATAGCTGACCTTTTCGCGGATTCGTTGAATTTCTTGACGACACGATTCGTTCGCTTCTTCTGTTCGAACCATTTCGTCGGATAGCTGGCCCGTCAGTTGCTGAACCTGCGATTATTTTCTTTGTACTTGTTACCTATATATATAACGAAGAGCCCCAAACCTGAGCTTGCAGAGCCTCGTTTTCTCTCGTAAGACACTGGGCCACTTCGCGAGATGCGGACACTTCTCCAGTCGTGTGCGTTATCTGCTCCCGCAACTGTAAACTCTAAACGCCACTGTAAGGAAAAGAGCGCGCACATCAGACCGAAGGCGACCTCGTTGCCGTACGAATTGCGAAGCGTCGCAATTTCTGCGATCAACTTTTGCCGCTCTTCGTGATTGCTAGCGAGCTCCTCGCGAAGTTCGGCGACGCGTCGATCGCTCCGTGTTGCATTACCTTTCTCGGCTCTATCGAAAGTACGTAATTAAGAACATTTGAATGAGACTTCGCTCAACGAAATCGAACCTTATCTGCGTCTTTAGCTTTTCTATTTCCCCGAGAAGACTTATTCGCTGCGATTCGCACGCTTCGAATTCAATACGTACCTAGATGTGATTTCCTCGATCCCTTTTTTTCCTTTCAATCAATCTCGTACTGTACAAACCTTTCTCTCTCTTTCTGTCGCCTCTCGTTCGGCCTGATTCATCTTCAGCAGCTGCTCCTCGTGTTTGCTTTGCTGCTTTAGTGACTCGCTCTGAAGTCTTTCCAGCACCCGTCGCAATTCTCGCTCCTCGCTTTGCCTCTCTTTCACCATCTGCTCCCGCACCGCCGCTATTTCCCCGTTCAGACTTTCGACTCTTTCTTTCCGACTTTCGGCAGCTTCCAAAAGTTCCTAGTGGGAAAAAAACGTAATGGAGCCCTCGCACACCAGCAGTCTGAAGCGACTTGCCTGTTTAGCCTGCTTCTCAGACTGCAATTGCTTTCGTAAATCTCGCGCATTAGCCTCAGCTTGAGCGTTATCCCTAGCACGACCGGTCGTCTCTTCATGAAGACGCGTCTGAAGCTGATCCAACTCCTTCTGCAATTTCTCCATCGATGCATCTTTTGTCTGAGAATAAGGCCACGATAAATAAATATTTCACACGTGCGCTTGCAAACAAAACCTTAATTTCTCCCTGCAGTTTTCCTCTTTCGGCTTCGAGAGCCAAAAGGCGGAGTCCTTTCTCTTCGTTCTCCTTCAAAGCGCGAGTCTGATCTGTCCTTATTTGATCGATTGTCGTTTCCGCTCGACGAGACTCCTTTACCGCGTCCTTCGACAGCGCCTCAATCTGAGCCTTCTGCCTGCTGCATTCCGCCTTCAAATCGGAAACCAAAGCCTGCTGACGTGCCAAGCTTTGTTGAGCCGATTTCAATTCGGCTTCGACGACCTCGTGTTGCTGGCCAACCTAAACACGGACTATCAGCTGTGCTACTCCACGTGTCCGTTTCTTACTTGCTGTACTCGTCCAGTCTGTTGCTCAACGATGTTTCTCGTACTGTCGAGTTCTCTTCCAAGATTCTCCTTTTGCTCTCTGGACTGCTGCAGTTGTTCACGCGTGAAAGAAATCTCGCTGGATAGCGACGTTTTCTGCTTCTTTAGCTCTTGGCATTCTCGCTCTTTCGATGCCAATTTCGTCTGCAAGAGACGCTCTTCAGCTTTTGAACTTTCAAAGTGCTTTTGAGAAGAGGCTAAAGAAAGATAGTAAATACCGTTTATTTTTCGTATGTGAGGAAGTCAGTTAGAAATCTTACCTAGTTCGGCTTTCGTCCCGTCGAGCAAATCCGAGACTTCGTCCTTTTCCCTTTGAATCGACACTATCTTATCCTCTCTCGTCTTCAGCTCTCTACGCACGGTTTCCAATTCCTTTTTCGTCTTTTGCAACTGCCTTTCACGACTCGACAACTCCTGCTGAAGCGACTGCAGATCCTTCGACAGAGCGTCGCTATCCGACCGAGCGTATCCAATCGACTCGACGCTATCGTCGAGTTGCCGCCGCGCCGAGTCCAACTCGAACGTCAAACTTCGACTCTGCTGCTTTGACTCTTCGACCATTGCCTCCAAATGCCGATTCTCCGCCTCTAATTCGCTTTGAACGATCGCATGCCTCTCGGCCGCTTTCGCTCTCTCGTCGAGCTCCCTCTCCAATTCCTCCGTCTCCTTTCGCAATTTTTCCGTCGACGCCGCCTCTCGACCGCGCTGCTCTTCGACCGACGCCAGTCTCGCCTGAACGTCGTCGACTTTCTCGCCTAGCTCGTCTCTCTCCGCAATCGCCGCCGACAATTTCTCGTTCACCGCGTTCAGTTCTCTTCTCAAGGACTGACCGGTCAATTCGACTTCGGACAGATACTTCTCCCTGTCGCTCATCGACTTCGACGACGTCGCTAGCTCTTTTTCCGTCTTCGTTCTAGCCTCGACGGCAGCATTAAGTTGCTTAGCCAGACTTTCCAGTTGCTGCTTCAGTGAATCGGTCTCGGCTCGTAGAACAGCGTTTCGACGTTTTTCCTGACCCAATTGCCCTTGCATCGTGTCAATTCCGGCCACGGCTTTCTCTTTCTGATCTAAAAAAAACAATTGACTAGGCGCTAGGGTTCTGATTTCCCTTGTTGAGTGCTTACTTTTTATTTCGTCAAGTGCACTCTGTTTTTGAGCAGTCCTCTTGTCTGCTTCAGTCAGCTGGCGTTTCAGCTGGTCGCACTCGTCTCGAAGGCTCACTGCACGGCCTTGAGCGACGTAGACTTCCTCACGAACCTGTTGATTATCCAGCAACAATTCTTGTATCTCTCTACGAGACGAGATGCAAAAAAACGAGCGTGCAAATCGTCCCTTCAGCGCGTACTGTTTGAACGTCTCTTGAACAATGGTCGCATCTCTCTCTTGAATCTTCACCTTCTCTCTCAACGTTTCGAGCTCTTTCATGACAGAATCACGCTCTTCTTTGTACGCCTTCAATAATGAAAAAGTCAATTTTTGAACCAATACCTTTCCTCTCGATCAACTCACCTTTAGATCCTGCTGAGATTCCTCCGACTCTCCGCCGATATTCATCAACGTCTGCTTCGCTTCGGACGCCTCCTCGACGCTCCTCTCCTTCTTCCACCACAAATGCCGAATCACTTCGTCAGTGGTAGCCTGACTGGGACCGAAGCCTTCCTTTTCCAGAGCTGCAATGATGAGCTTCATCTCTTCGGCATGCTACAGGAGAAAGGATTTCACGTACCCACCGAAAAAGAACCGACTACTAATAGAATACCTTTCTGCTGTCTGCTCTGTGAGCTGTCCATCGACCGAAGTATTGTACGGAATTCTTTCTGCTGCCTCGAGGCGCGTCTTGACGAGGTGAAGTGCTTCGAGCTTGTTTGAGATCCTCCGAAAGTTTGTCTAATTTTTCCTTGTTCTCCTGAATGATGGCCTCGTAGCGAGCTCGATCGCCGTCTCTGTCTTGAGTCGCTTCCGCCAGTTGAATCTGAAGGCGAGAGAACATGTTGGAAAAGGTAAGGAATACGAAGTATTCTGACTTTCAGCTGCGTTCGCTCTTGAGTGGTTTTCTCTTCTAAAGCGGCGATTTCCGACGCTTTCTCTTTCTGCAATTTCTCCAATTGCTGTCGAGATCGAACGAACTTAGCTTGCAGGACTCCAATCTAAACGCGAACGCTAGACGTCGTCGGCAACAAATAAAGATTCTCCACGTACGTTGACGCGAGCACCGTCCATTTCCACTATGCCTTTGCTGCCGTCCAATTGCTCCTTTAGTTTGAGGACCACTCGCTGAGCCTTGGTCAACTCTTGCGCGATCGTTTGTCTCTGCTGTTGTTCCTTCAGGCGGCAGGCCTCGGTCTCTTCCAGCACTCCTTTCACGGATCTCAGTTCTTCCTGTGAGTCAAAAAAAATGCGCGCCTGCTAACGGTTTATTCTTGAGTCGCACCTTCAAAGCTTCTACTTCCTTGTGAAAGCCTGAAAGTCGGCTTTGAGAGCTTTCACCTGATGCGACTCTCGACTTTGCCTCTTCTTGCTTCATCGATTCCACCGTTCGATTCGAAGCGGCAAGCTGAAAGAGAAGAAGCGGTAGCATTTTTTAGCCTCGTCAAAAAAAAGGCACATTTGCTTCAGTTATTATACCTCTACTTTTAAGAGGTTTCTTTGACGCTCCATATCCTTCAAGGTCTCTTGAAAGTTAGCCTGCTCTCTCTCCATGTCGACTTTTCCTTTTCGCTGCACTTGCCGTAGTTCAAGCTCGTGCTTCTGTCTCGCTTGATCCAACTGATCGTGCGCTTCTGACAGTTGATTTTTCAACTGTTGCACAATGCCTAAACAAAGACGTCTTCCAGTCAGAAGAATCCTTGCGTTACTATACGGTTATCTGTCTCACTAGGCATTCTGCTGAACTTGTCCTTAATCACTTTGTTCTCGACCTCAAGAGACATGATAGTCTCCCTCGAAGCAGCAAGCTGATCTTCCAAATAATCCTACTCAAAAACACCCTCGCAAACAATCCAAGACCAAATCCGGAAAAGACGGCACCTTCTCCTCCCAAAGATCCACGCCATCGCCAGCAGAATCGCTCCGATTCCTCCTCAAAGGCACCGGCGACTGACTCCTCCGATATCGAATCACCGCGAGACTATCCATACTAACAGGCCGACTCAAACTCAGCGGCGGCGAAGCGAACTTCTTCTTTCTCAACAACCCCGAAGCCGACTCGCCGCCGCCGCCGCCGCCGCCGCCGCCGCCGCCGCCGCCGCCGCCGTCAATATCGTTCCCAGACGACTGAGGCGACGCCGACCCCTTCAGAGGACTCAGTGCACTCAAACGCAGCCCGCGACCGTCGGCAATCGCCTTCCCCGGCGACGCCGATCGCCCGTCGGCCGATTCCCTTCGCGTCGTTTCCGTCGGCGACGGCGACAATCTTCGGGCGACGTTCGCCGGCTTGAGCAGCAATCGACGTCGGGAATCCATTTCCGTCGCGTCCGAATCGAAATTCTCGACGGTTGCGATTCGTTCGTCGAAACTGTTCGTCGGCGACACTAACGGATATACAGGATGATGTGTAAAAGTCTCAAATCGGACGTCTCTCGCACGATCGAAGGACTCTTAGAGCAGCCGAGACTATTTTAGGTTCGGCTAAGTACTACTCCTCAGCTAAGTAAACTGTAAACTAACCCAACTACTATAGTAACGGTTCCCGTGAAGGGTGCAGATACCTTTTCCAACGTGACGACGATTATCGAAGGGTGGCGGTGTCGCTTCGGTCTGTAAGTGGAGAGAAAAGACGGCGCCTTTTGGCGTTTGCGCGTTTGTTTTGCGTTCAAGCGGTTTTGCACCTCGTCGTCGTCGATGGCGTCGAGTAGGGCGTCGATGCTCGTTGCGGTCGAGAGAGGAGTCTCTTCGTCCGACGTCGGCGTCGCTGCGAATCTGTCCGCTAGGTAGACGCCCGTTTCTGTCTCGTCGTCTTCCATCTGTTTGTTTTCATCTAACGCGCGCGATCGGGGACGCGGGAGTGGGCGCGGGCGGACGCGGGGCGTGCAGGCTGGGCCGACTGCGCGGGCCGAGAGGACCGTGGTTACACCATACATAGAGACAGATAGATGGTTACACTGACAGCCCCTGTTCTACTATTGAAAAGGTTTTTGTGTACGTCTAAGAACGACTCTGGAATTCTCCCTCAAAAGGATCCTTACAATGAGCTGGATTCAGCAATTTGTTAAATACCAGAAGAATTCCATTCTGCTTTTCGGGACGTGGCAAAAGACGCTGCTCTTTCTCTGAAAAATCCTTCTCCGGATTAAAATTCACAATCGATCCAAATCGCAATTTGTTGACATTGAGTGCCTGACCAGCTGCTTCGAAGAGACACTCCTTGATCTCTTCCTGTTTTTCCGCTGAAAACTCGTCGAGCTTGGTTATAATCACGTAGATTCTTATCTTTCTTTCTAAATCCAAATAAGTGATAAAAATTGAACTAATCTGAGTTACGAATGTACTTCTTTCGCTTTTTTCGTCGTTGATGGCTTCGCACGCGTCGTGTACTTCTTTTGCTAGCTGATCGGGAAAATTCTCTCTGGCTGACATGATAAAAAGGATCGTCCACGCTGTCATTGAACGATCCATTTCCGAAAAGGACCTCTGCAAATTCTCTCGTTCGTCCTCGCCCGACGAAGTGCCTGCAATAGCCGAGAATAAAAAGGTGTCGTCCGGAATTCTACCATCAGCAATGTATTTAAGTAGGTCGGACAGGATCCTTCGATTGGGCAGTCCCACCATGTCGAACAGCGTGGGAGCGCGACTGCGCTCACTCTTTGTCAGCCTTGCGTACATGCCTTCACGATGGTCATATTTCTTCAATCGCTTTGTTTTGTTCTCGTCCGTAACACCGATTTCGGCAATTTCTTGATATTCAGCGGACGATTCTCTAAGATTGATAGTGTAGTTGAACGAGTTGACGAGCGACGATTTCCCGCAGCCTGGCGTTCCGAGAAGAAGAAATTTTTGATTGCTAAAATTGTCGATGGCGAATCGACGTCTGCGCTTGATTTGGCGCTGCAGCGGCGAAAAGAAAGAAAAGACCCCTCCCATAAGCAGTGCCTGCCCCAAGAAAGAACTGATGATGCAATGAGGGAGACTGTCAAGAGCTCACGTTTATGAATAATGTCCCTCTTTTGCCTCCAACGGTTTGACTCAAAAACACATGGCAGCAGCCTGTCTGGATTAGAAATAACAAAATTAATCGCGCGACCGATATTACAGCAATATAATCCAGCGAATTCGCTCGACAGTCTTCTTACGTTGCTAGGAAACAGATAACACTGAAAGCAGACTCCTCCGGTTTTCAAGAATCAGGCTATAAATAGAGCCGGATCACGCTGAACGGATAGAATGTATTGAACCATCAATGAACAAAACAGCAGTTCTGAACCAAAAGTATAAGAACACGCCTAATTATCAAAATGGGAATCAACATGGGAAATGAAGGCATCTTTGGTGGAAAAGAGAGACTCTTGACACCCACAAATTGGACAAAGAGATTGATGCTTCTCATGATCCTTCCGAGAAAGCGACGAATCCTCTGATCGGATTTCAAGACTTGTTGGCAAAGACTGCTGGGCTCCAGCAGCGGAGACGTAGTCATCGTCTTCGGAATCACTAGCTGCTCCCACTTGGCGTTTCATTTCTTCCAATTTTCTATCATACTGAAGGCGCTCGGTGACGAGAGCTTTTTCAAGATGACGCTTTTTGGTTTTCAGCTCCTTGTTCGACTTCTCTAAAAGTCGTACCTTTTCCAGTGCTGCCTTCAAGTCGGATTCTACCGCTAAGTTGCGCTGCTTCAATTGCTCATTTTCATCTTTTAGTTGAGCGTCGTCTTTTGAAGAAGTGTTGCCGGCACTCATCTCAAAAGATTTTACTTCAGGACTTAGGTGTTGGATCTGCTCGTTTTGTGACTCTAGATCTTGTACGCGACCCTTCAAGTCTTGACACGTTCTTTCCAGCGTTTCAATGTATTGTTGTTGATGCTCCTTTTCAGACTCCAATTCAATGATTCGAGTTTTCAACTGCTCGTTCTCACTCAATGAAAAAGGTCCATTTTGATTAGGAGAAAGTTGCTTTGAATTTTGATCTTCACTATCATCATCACTGCCGCTATTTTGCGTGGAAACCGGCCTCTCTACAACAACAAGCGATTCATATTGGGTTGTAGTGATGTCTTCAGTGGCATCTGACGGTAAGCCAAATCTGAAAGGCTTGCTTGTGCCGATAGTCGCTCCTGTGCCGTCAATATAGACAAAAACATAGGAATTGAGGTCCTCCGGAAGATGTTTGGCTGGAAAAACAACTGTTTTCCTTTTTTGTTTGCTGGCATCAGCCCACTGCCAGGTGAAGTAAGACTTGCTTGCCTCCGATTGATTCTTTTCTGGGCACAACGCAATCCAATCACGGCTCCCACATACAAAAGCTTCAGCAATTATTTTGTATATACAGTGCACATCGAATTTGGGCGGGAAGAAGGACACGTCGTCATCAAACCGTATTTTATCATCAGCAGAAACAGAAACTGAAGACATAATGAGTGCTCTAAACACCAACATAAGGAAAAGAAATGCAAATGCCCACAATGATGCCCACGACGATTCCCACGATCGATTCTAGCTGCCTACGTGTGTACACCCACGGCCTATATAGCTCATATCCGCAAGGATGAGATCAATGACGCCACGACTTAGAAAAAGCAACTCGTACTTCTACTTCCACTTTCATCACGCTTTTAGCGCGGTGCAATCTTTTGTACACCCGACTCAATCAACTTCGTCCCCCAACAAACTGAAACAGCAGTCACGGCTGTGAAGTCCCCTGGACGATCAGCGAAGGGCCCACCTCTCTAGCTAGCTCTATGCATTATCAAGCTAAGGGTAGTGCAGCAAAAGCTCTACTTTATCGTTTATGAGAGAGCAGCATAGCTTTATTTTCGAAGTTGTATGATAATGATGAACGACTTCGTAGGTAAGAACTTGCCTTAAAACGTTCACTGGCGCTTTTCTAGAACTAGAACCGAAGGTTGTTTCTCTTCACCAAGGCAGCGAATGCTTGTTTTGCACAAATGTCAAGGCGCATGCTCACCTCCGATGAAGTACTACATCTTCGCTTTTCTCCTTGCTGCTCGTTCGAGCATAGGCCTCGACAACGGACTAGCCCGCACACCGCCAAGTTTGCACGATCTAGAGTAGTTAACGCATTCCAAGTTGGCCGTCTAGTGGGTTGGCTCTCGTGGGAGCGCTTTCGCTGCAATACCGACTGCCAAAACGATCCAGAAAACTGCATCGGGTAAAAATTGCGAAGTCTTGGTCTCTTTAAACGTAAAAACGTTGAACAAAAGGGAACGTCTTTTCATGGACATGATTGATCATATGGCGGCTGATGGATACAAAGACGCCGGCTATTTCACCGTCAATATCGACGTAAATACACGCGAAGCATGCGTAGCTCCATAGGGGATGATCGAGTCTTAGGATTGTTGGCTTGCTCATGAACGGGATTCCCAAGGAAGACTGCAGCCAGATCCGCAGAGATTTCCACACGGAATCAAATACATTGCTGATCATGTAAACGCTTGATAGTCTTTATAAATCTAAAATCTACTGTATTGGTTGCATCTAGGCTCACTCCAAGGGGCTGAAATTTGGAATTTATGAAGGTAATGAGAGCCATAATTAAAAGTTTAATTAATTTATCCGTTTCTTCTTTCCAAGATATTGGTACAAAGACGTGTGGCGGATTTCCCGGAATCGACTCGAACTATCAAAAGGACGCTCAGGTCAGAGGAACCGAAACTAAACAGGGGATTGAAATTGGAGTCTCTTCCGATCACAGACGTTTGCTGATTGGGGCGTCGATATGGTCAAACTGGACGGCTGCTACGAGAAAGTCTCTGACATGGACGCTGATTATCCAAAGATGGGCCAAGCAATGAATGCCACGGGCAGGCCCATGATCTATTCATGCAGCTGGCCTGATTACCAGAGAGGCAGCGGAATGAAAGCAAGAGAAAAATGAAGGATTTTCTATTGTTCTTGATCTTCCGTTTAGGTCAACTACACGAATATTGCCGCTCACTGCAATTTGTGGAGAAACTACGCTGACATTGCTGTAAGAAGTGGTGGTGGCGCTTGGTTTCTCTGGGGATTGTTCGCGGTTCTCTTTCTATAGGACTCCTGGCAGAGTGTGACGGGAATCATCGACTTCTATGGCACCAATCAGGACATGTTTGCTCCGGCGGCGGGTCCAGGAAATTGGAATGATCCAGACATGGTATGACGCTAAATTTTGGAAATAGCCCCTACATATTCCCGCTTTACCTTTTCAGCTTATCGTCGGCGACTTTTCTCTCAGCCCCGACCAGTCGAGAGCTCAGTTCGCCATATGGTCACTTCTCGCGGCGGTGCGTTTGCGGCGGTTTCTTGACCTTTCTGTGCGTCAGCTTCGCTTTCGGTTAGCCTCTTATCATGTCCAATGACTTGAGAAATATCACCGATTGGGCTAAAGAAATTCTATTGAACAAGTGACTAGGAGGATCTGTGTGTACGGATGTCTTTATTTACTCTCTCCTTCAGGGAAGTTATTGCTGTGAATCAAGACCCACTTGGAATGCAAGGGCTGAGAGTCCTAAAGGTAACCACTACGGTATACGTACCGAGATTCTGTTATCTTTTGTGTGAAACAGCAAAACGACTTTGAAGTGTGGAGAAAGGAGCTATCCAACAAAGGTCTCGCAGTCGTTCTTTTCTATAGAAGTAGTGCAGGTTCAGCCAGAAAATTCACCGTTGACTTCAAAACGGTACGTCAATCGCGTCCAAGAAATTGTCGCCGTATTAATCTTAATCTGTACTGGATGAAAACAGCTCAATATCACGGCACCAGCTATGAATGTTCGAGACCTGTTCGCCCACCAAGATCTCGGCACGTTCAAGAGCAACTTCAGCGCTGTGGTGAATCCCAATGGCGTTGTCATGGTCACTATGACTCCGCCGAGCGTGGAAGTGACCGACATTTTGTGAATTGCGTTGAGTGTTTCTGTTTGCGGGAGTCTTGTTTTTAATAAAGTGTTTGTTGCTGCTTTGGACGTATAGCTTGAAGGTCTTTTATTACAGACTTCATAGCTATGCGTGTATGTAATATGACAAAGTGTTGTGCATTTTTTAAATTTTTTATTGCGCGCCCATCTTTGCATTACCCGGATCGCACCACGTGGAGGTGCAGGCGCGTCGCGATCCAGCCCGGCCCACTGGCGCATGAGCCAGCGTACTATGTCAAGGTCGTCGCTCCCCAACGGACACGGGCTATCGCCTGCACGACGGTGACCTCAGGCCCTGCGAGGAGTAAGGTGCCGGCCAACGCCGACTCAATCCCATGTAAAACGGAACGCCGCGAACGGCTTTGATAGTGCTCCACCGCAAGCGGCGGCACTCCGTCTCCAACACCACCTACAGGTCTTACACGTAGCCTGTAATCGATGTGGAGACGTTGTTCCAGGATCAGAGCCGAACCGCGAAGGCTCGCTGCTCCCACTCCAACGTCTCACCAAGCAAGAGGGCGTCGCACAGGTTACGTAAAAGAAACTAGCCCAGAGCCACTGCTTATATAGCGAACGAAGGGGAAGTAACCGCCCCGCGCTCCCATTGGCCCTCCGAGCTGTCAAGCTGTCAGAGGGCGGGCCCTGGCACAGATAGGTTTTGGGAAAATGCCAGCGTCGGTAGGCGGTGTCCCAACACAATTTGGGCGCGTGGACAACCATATATGGAGTATGCGACTCGTGGACGACGCGTTGGGAAGAAAAAATCCAATGGCTGCCTGCCAACAAGATGGCTGCCGGCCAACAAGGCTGCTGGCCAAAAAGGACGAAAAAGTGCTCTGACGGGGGGTACAGAATCCCTCTTGATCGCTGTGCATGGCGGCGCAGACTTGACGACTCAGGACGCTGGGGCGCCTTTTCGTCGCTTTCGCGTCCAAAGAACCTGCTCTGATCCCTTTTTCGACGTTTCACCGCTGCAGACCTGTTCATATCCAATGATACGCCCTTTTCTTGCTGTCGCCTCGCGATGGAGCCTGCTTTGACGTGCAGCGAAGCGAAGAAACGAGGAAGCGATCGTGTCGGTTGTCCAATTTGCCTGACCGCACATAATGTTTCCGCTCCTTTTCTTCACATAGCAGAGTTGAAGCCTACTTAGATATGAAAGGCTAAAGTGTAGAGATCACAAAAAGCTTTTCAGCGTATATCACTAAACAAACCAGGCAAAACCATGCAAAAACAGCTACTGAAACACATTCCAACCTGTAAGACACGCACGGACGTACAGCAACATTCAAAATATATAGGTTAGTCAGACCTGTTCGCGACCCCTTGCTAATCAGCCGCTTCGTACAATACTTCACTGTTCTTTCTTTGAGAAGATGTAATTTCCGTGTACTCGTTTTCCTCTTCAACTGCTTTCCCTTGGCCGCTTTCTATATTTTCATATACCCCTTCTTCATCACTGGGAAAGACGGGCTTATCGTTTCCGCGATCGTAAGCGGGATTGACTATGTCAAGACCGCTAGTCGCTTTCATAGACGCCGGTGTGCGATCAAAGTACCTACTATACATAATCATATGATAGACTAAGAAAAATATTCTACAATAACCTAGTGGCTTTCGTATGCTTGTTCCTTTTCACAACCACAACAACCACGATAACAATCACTAGCAATAAGGCAACGCCACCTCCTGCAGCACTACCAATTATGATCCGCTTTGAGGCTGAGAAGAGAAAGATTTAGACTTTACTCAAATACCTAAACTATCCCTTTACCATCTGAACTAATTCTAGGACATTGGCCTGTTGGTGAACACCGCACCGTTAACGAAATCGTTGCCAATCCAGTTAGGGAAGGTTTTCCACCGTCCTTCGCTGATACTTGAAGCTCGTACGAGGAGTCAGCATTTGAATCCAATTCTTTAGCCAAAGATACTTCGCCAGTCAACGAGTCAATGGTGAAATATTCCTGAGTCGAATCCATACTGTACATCACCTCTCCGTTGCTTCCTAGAAAACAATAGTAAGACTAAACGCGCAGAAGTCAACAAGAAGAACTTCACCTGAGTCGAGGTCGGTTGCACTGGTGTTGACGACGCTGAAACCGGGAGGCGACCCGACAACAACCGACGGATCATAAATCTCCTCACTGAAAATCGGCGAATTGTCGTTTACATCACTCAGAGAAATAACGGCGGTTGCTTCAGACGTCCGGAAAACTGGCTGAGTCAGACTCGCTACAATGGCAACCGTGATTTCCTTGACCTTTTCGTAATCCAACTGGACAGAATTCGCTACTTGGAGAACTCCGGAGTTGGTTATGGTAAATGCATTCGCACGGCTACCCGATTTGAATTCCTGGCTTCTGATTGAATACATCACGTTGGTGCTAGGCTTTCCGTCAACAAGAGCCTTGACACTCAAAACAGACGAGCCGTCGGGTGAGTTCTCTTCTAAAGTAGTGCTGTATTGTCCTTGATCAAATAGTGGCCTCTTGGCATTCGTTTTGTTTACAGAAACGATAACGGTTACTTGGCCAGATAGGCTCGGGTTCTGTTTATCCAGAGCTCTGATAACGAGACTGTACTTGTCCGTTACGTAATAGTTGAGCACCGCATCATCTGACAGATAGATTCCAACGGCACCGGCGGCAGAACGTTTAATCGCAAATACGTCTTCCGATTCACTGGGCACAACTGACACGAGCTGGTATTCAATTTGGGAGCGATCTGAACCGACATCTGAATCAGTCGCTGTCAAAGACAACAGCATCGCGCCTCCTTTCGTTTGCTCTCTGACAAAAACGGCATACTGACGTTGTTCAAATTCTGGAGCGTTATCGTTGACGTTCGTGACGGATATCCTGACCGTGGCGACAGTGACGGCACCAGGAACTTCGGACGTCTGTGCAAGAATGTTGACGTTGTATTCCTTCTGTTGTTCGTAATCCAATGATTGGCTCAAGGATAGCACGCCGGTTTTCGCATGTACACTGAAAGGCAAAGATTCGGCGTTGTAGAGACTGTACGAAATGCGGCTGGCATTGAGCTGAGTCGTGCGAACAGAGAGACGCGGTGTGACGGGCACGACCGACTGAACTGCAGCATCCTCGGCGAGCCGTGCAACTGCTCTCGAACTGACAAACTCAAACTGATCAGCGATAGTGACGGTCAGGCGAAAGGTGCAAGATTTCGGTCTTGACGATTGATCTCGAGCTGTCACAGAAAACGTTGCTAAGCTAAACGGGCCAGACGGCTTTGGCGGAGAAGAGCGGAGAATCACGTCTGCCCCTGTCGAGTCGTTCGTCACCACATTGAAAAGGTTTCTTGATAGAGAAGTTGACTGGAAGTTCGTCAGAGTGTAAGATAGTCTGCCAGCCGCACCACTATCGACGTCAGTTGCTTTCAGGTTAAATAACGCCGTGTTTGCGCTAGTCGTATACGGAACAGAAGTTGTTAGACTTCCTGGTATACATTGCGGAGCGTGATTGGGCGAGATGACATTTACGTCGATCTTTCCTTTCGTGTGGCACTGAGGCTGACCGAGATCAGATGCAACGACATTTAGAACGTAACTTTCGCCTGCAAGAGATCGAGCTAGAGTAACCAATCCACTTTGGGGATTGATTTTGAACCGATTCGAGGCCAACGCATCCAGAGAATACTTCACTATTCCGTTTGGTGAAGCTTTGCCGTCTCTATCAATTGCACTCAATTGAACAACGTTCCTTCCTAGAGGAGCCATCTCATCGACGTCGACAGACGAGGGAAGGCCGACAAAAACGGGACAGTGCAAATTCGGTTGAGTGACGGTCAGAGATATTTGAAGATTACCGGTCAACGATGGCACGCCGCTGTCGGTGGCAGAGAGAGTAAGCAAGAAAACGTCGCCAACGTAGCTACGCAATGACGCTGCCGTGACTATAACACCCGTTTGAGTGTCAACTTTGAATAGGGAATGGCGGCCATTTGAGCTTGCAAGACTGTACGTGACAAGACCGTTCTTTCCACTATCCATGTCTAAAGCGGGCTCAGACACGACGACAAATCCATTAGCGGCCGTCAGCGGAACAGCGACGTCGATAGACGAAACATTGAAGGTGGGCGAGTGTTGATTAATTCCAGCTAACTGATCACAGCGAGGTCCATCGTAGTCTGCAGTGCATTGACAGGTATCTGGCCCGATGCACACTCCCGTAGATGCATTGCCGCAGTTGTTCACCGCTGAGCAGTCGGGTGTGTTGCACTCCGGTCCCTTCCATTTGGAATCGCACGTGCACGTATCTAGAGCAAGACACTTTCCATGGCCTAAAGACGAAACTTATATAATAAATCCAGCAGAAACTAAGCATCAGTCGTACCTGAACAAAACTTCTTTGCTTCACAAGAAAACTTGCTGCAGTCAGAACCCGTGTAGCCGTACTTGCAATCACACAAATCGATTTCGATGCAAGCTCCGTTGCCAGAGCAATCGCTCTGACCGGCGCACGACGCCACGCTGCAGTTCGACCCTTTGTAACCCGCGTAGCACGAACAGTATTTCTTCCCGTTCTGAGCAAGACAGACACCGTTTCCAGAGCAATCGTCCAATTCCGGACAATCGGTCGGCGTCGCACAGTCGACGCCGGAAAATCCTCCGGAACAAGAGCAACTATTCGGTGCAACGCAATCGCCGTTTCCCGAGCAATCTCCGGCTTTAGTGCACGTCGGAAACGCGCAGCTTGATCCTCGCCAACCGTCCTTGCAGACGCATTTGTCCAAGCCGACGCACGAGCCGTGATTGCTGCAGTAGCCGACGGCTTCGCACGAGTAGAGATTGCAGCTGACTCCCGCCCAGCCGTAGTCGCATTTACACTTGTCGTGATCAATGCACGCTCCGTGGTTCGAGCAATCGCTGATGCGACTGCAGTCGGCTTTCTCGTTACAAGACGAACCAGTAAATCCGACGGAGCATGCACACACATCGTGAGACTTGCATCGACCTTGAGATGGACTCGTACAGTTGGACACTCCGTAACAAGTAGCTACAAAAGCAATTCATTAGACATCGGTTTACCAAAACCACACACTCTGTCTGGGACTGGGTGGGTGCCAACAGTTAGAGGGGTCCTGTGTGAACAAGTGCCTCCCAAAATTGTCAAAGCAAATTCTTACCTGGTTCGTCACAAAGAATACCGTCCCATCCAAAGTGACACTTGCAGAATCCAGACACGCAATCGCCATTCAAACTACAGTTTGCACACGATCCTAAAGCAATTAATTGCTCGAAGTTATAATGGCGTCAGAGTGAGAATCAAACTAACCGAGATTACAGTCTTCTCCGAACCAGCCTGGAAGACATATGCAGGTGCTATTTACGCAGCGTCCCTTTCCGGAGCATTGTGTAGGGCAGCCTAGACTCATCCATAAGAAACTGCGGAATTTGGTATTTAGATACCATACCCGTTTGATAAGTTTCCTGCTGAGCCAGAGTTGTATCGTTCGTGATAGCTACGTCAAATACGCACTCCTGTAAGCGCACGCCGTCGAGACCTTGTTGCTTGCAAAGACTCTCGGCCATCTTCAGTAAGAGCAGATAGTAAGAAGGCGCGCGGACGTATGTGACCTCACCATCCTGGTAGAAGAGTCGATGTCGTTGATTGAGTAGAGCGGAACGAATTTAGGATCGGTGTAGGATGAGTCCAATGTGTCGTCTTTGTGAAAATTCGAATGACTCCACGACCAAGTGCCGTTCAAGCCGGAGCCATCAAACGACTTGGCAATTTTCCCTGCATACCACCCAATTAGAGAAACCCCAAACTGAATATTGAACATTACATGATTTAGCAAAGTCCAACACTTTGGCAGGGACGTAGGTGACACCGTCGGATCCCACCAAGTCGTTTGTCACATTTCCGTCCATCAGTCCACACAATCCTTCCGTTGATCGTTTGAACGATGCCACCGGAGCGAAAAGTATGTTGATGAATTGACGCTCCATCGTTCCACTGTACCGGACGTCAACAGACAAAGAAACGCCGTTGGCGAATTGGAATGAAATCAAAGCTATGCTTTCAGGCGACGACATCAAGGATACTTCAACGTGAACTGTGTCCTTAGCCAAGTTGAGCTTGAGACCGTCCGATAAGGACGTCACTACACCGTTGAGTCTAAAAGAAAATACTAATATCATACCGTTATATCGACTGACAAACCTTAGAGTGGGTAAATCTGAAGGCTTAGGCTGGTGAAGCGTTGAAATGGCAACGACACTCGGACCGGCTTTTATTGCAACGGCGCCAATCAGAGACGCTCTGGCGTACTTGAAGAAACGAGTGTCCACTCCAAAGTCGTTGGCAACGCTCTTGCAATACCAAAATTCGCCAATATCAAAGAAGTCATAGCTAAATCCTGTAAAACCACGTGCAATACGACTTTCCGACAGCACAGATTCGACTTACCATCTAAAGTCTGCAAATGAGGATCTCCGCCGCCTGGACGAGGCCTGGCGAATTGACAACCAGGACCAATCCACTGCTCGTCGCATACGCAGTACGGTTTTCTGTCTGCCTCACTTCCCATTGGTATGGTGCAGATGCCGTTATCAGAACAAACTAAAACAATGACGCTGCACACACACGACAATAAGGTAGCAATTGTCAACTTACACGGCCAAGGACTGCAGTCAGGCACGTCACAGAAAGGCCCTTTCCATCCATCTGCACAAACCGGTGGCAGACCACCGCGGCCTTGCTTTGATTGACAGCTACAAGTGCAGTCTTGCCACACTGGTTCAAGGCCTTCCGGACACGTAGGACATCTAGAGTAAACGGAATGCACAGTAGTCTCAGCGTGTCAGCGTGTGACCTACTTATCATCAGGACATATGCATCCGCTTGGACCAAGAACAGAGTCCATGCAGTTGTTGCACTTACAGCCGCACTGACACTGGCCGTCTGGTCCAAAAACGCTCGCAGTGCCGTCGTTGCAAGTACAGTCACACTAAACAATAGAACCAACGATTCCAGCATCAATATGTAGGCCAACCAAAATCGCCTTACTTGGCACATTCCATCGTCACTGACGTCCGCGTGGTCAAAATCCGAACACTGACATTGGCATATCGGCTGAGGCAAGAAGGAATTGAAAATTTCAATTGACCCAGCTGAACACGCTTGTGTGCATGAGCAGCCAGGCGATCCGCTGCAACCGCAAGGCTGACAAAGTTTAATTCCGTTGCCGTTGTCGATGCAGGAGGCGGCCCCGGGACACTCACATGGGCAGTCCGTCTCGTCCGTCAAGGGCAAACAGAGACCCGAGGTGACGTTGATAAACGAAGCCTGTTGCCACGAATCAAACATCTGCGAAGAATTGTAGTACAGCAGATCTATGAATGACGTTCCTTCTATTTGATCAACTCCGGCACGAGATGACGAAAGTAATTTCTAGACAACAGCTCAAATATTCTCAATATCTATTGAGAAGTCGCTAGCATACCTTGCCAAAATCACATCCTCTAGAGCATCTTGTCGTTTCAAAATGACCTTTCAGTGACGGAGAAATTTCCACAGTAAATGAAGACTGGGGATAGAGACTGGGTGATGCTGAGAAAGCAGACGTCACGATCGCAGGTATTGATGACTGGGCCACGTGGTCCGGAGTTTTATACGACGAGGGCCACGAAATTCCGAATGTCGGAGTCAGGGAAGACTCAAACGTTGACGTGTACTGTGGATGATCAGCCAAATCTTGATCTCCCTTCAACTGAGCCTAATAAGACCAATAGTCTAACACTCGAATTTTTTTTGCGTTTCTTGAATGATAGTTACCTCTTTTATGTATTCGGTCCCAACTCCGTTTCTCCATACTGCACCCAATTTAGCATTTCCACGGGATTGAGAAAGATAGGAAAAGAATATGCTACTAGGACCGGTCACCTGCAAAAACAAAGCGTTCAGAAAGAACACAAAATGGCGAGTAAGCCTACGTCGTAATCAAAAGAAAACGAATACGATGCTGACAGTTTCGTTTCACCACGAACGCAGATTGAACCGATAGAAATGCAAAAAGGCTTTGAAGGGGCAGTAACAGATACTGCAGGCGGAGATGAACTTCCTTTTCTGCAGAAAAAAAGCGAGCCAAGATATATATAATCGACAGAAAGAGAGCTTGTTCAAACTCACGAGCTCGGCAAAATCTCCAAATTAGCACTGGTTCCAATATGCAAAGGTCCTTTGAATGAAAATCCGACCTTCGTTACGAAAGGCGACGTGTGGTTCGATCGGAACGTCATCTCTACTTGAGGATCGTAACTGACAAGCGTCTCAGTCGAGATTACTTCTTGATCGGAACTTCCAATCTTAAAATAACAATTAGGTGAAAAATGTTAACCTTCTACGTCGACTTACTTTGGTTTTCAATATTTCGTGATGAAAGAACATTGTCTCGTTTGTATCGCACCATTTCATATTGCTACCACTATTTCCGCCGTTGCGTGGCGCACCTGGCGCATCACCGCCAATGTTCACACTCACGAGACCATCCCGCTCACTGCACGAAGTTCCGACGCCGCTGGAGGGATTGAGTTCCAAGAAGGTTGTGCTGTCATCCCACGATCCATAGAAATCAGCAAGAACACCAGCGGCTGGGCCGCTGGGACGACCGACGATCACGTCACCAACCGATAGATCGAGACCCGATGGAGAAACATTGTCAAATATAAGCACACCTTTGACGCCCGTGCCGCCAACACCCGTAACAATCGGAGCCTTATTGACCGGAGATTGTCCAGTCGTCTTTACCTGTAATTTTACAGACGGAGGAAGTGGATTTCGAGAACAACTTGCCAGGGACGTATGAACGATTGTATGCGGTCCGGCACTGACAATAGATTCGACTTCTTCAAAAAATCTGCTTCCGTGTGCACTGACAATGCCTTGATTGCTGATGGGATTCAAGCCCAGACTGTCTGATTCCACCGACGGCAACGCTATAACAATATCTCCGTCAGACGTTCGTTGACACTTGTAAACGGAAACAGATGGCGACAAAACTATTGTTTGTGAGGCTCCGGGAAGCTGCGGGGTGGAGGAGGCTGCAATCGCCTCAAGAGCTGTCACATTCGGAACAATTTCTACGGCTGCTTCGTCGTAGATGTCTTCCAGGTCAACAGTGTCAATGAAGTCGGCGTACTTTATCGTCTCCTCTAGGTAGGCTGGAGAAGCCTTGATCAGTTGATAGGCACCCCATTTGGTCATAGCAAGTATCTTGTCGAGTATTCCTCCACTTTGACGACTGGAAAGTATGTGGCCAGTGTACACGTCTTTCAGCGATGGTGTTGTGATGTAATAATTGTAGTTGCTAGCGCCCAGTAGACGGTAGATGGTCGAGCTTCCGGGATCAACTCGTACGTCAGGGTAAAGATCGACGTACTTTTGACGGCGATCAGACGACGATCCACCCGAAGATCTCTTGTAACGAAAGTCTGATTCTCCGTTAGGCAGATGACTCGGAATTTTAGGCGCATTCGCACCGAGACCGTAGTCGGGCGTAACTCTTCCATAGGGACATCGTGATTCGTCCCAATTGAGGCAAGACGACTAAAAAGATGTGACGATACAAGACTGTCTGCCAAGAATCTACTAAGACTCACATTTGCTTCGTTGTAGCAGTGGCCTATGTCGTGACAATGCTGGCAAGTTTCGTAGCTGCTTGTTGCCACAGACCAGTCGCACGGAGAGGAGCACCCAATGTCCTATGCAAAAACTCTATAGTTATAAACTAGCAAGACCCGAATCTTATTAATTACCTTTATTCGATCTGAACAACCTTCTCTCCCTGGGCTGTAGCAGCTGTAGTAGAACCACGTGTTGCATTGCTGCTTATCTGGGCGACTACCTAGACCAGGAATGCAGGCGGCTTGACTGTCGCACCAACCACAGCCCGGCTGTCGACTGCAGGCGTCACACGTCGTGTACAGATTGCAGTAGGTCGTCGTACAAGCGCGACCCTAGAAACGGCAAATAATTTAAATAAAAATACCAGTTATATGTTCCATGCCTTCCAGCCAACTCGGCAACGACATTGATTCGGCCCCACGCATGTTCCATAACCGGAACAGTCGTTGACGTCGGTGCAGTGAAAGTCGCTGCAGTCTTCGCCTTGCCATCCCTTGAAACACGAACAAGTACGCGTAGCACTGTCACACTGTCCATGCTGCGAGCAAGCATTTGGACATTCGTCTGAATATCAAAAGAAAATATACAAAAAAACTTGGCACAAAATCAACGACAACGTACCGGCTGGTAATTTGCTACAGAAAAACGGAAGACGTGTACTGCAATCCTCGATTGCCCATCCTGCCGATGTCAATTTCAAGCAGTCTCCGGCTTTTCCTCCATTAACGCTTCCGTAGTCAAAGTCCGATCCGTCGGACCACGACCAATCGTTCCCGTCGTGTTGGAGTCCAACCCACGCTCCTGCGCTTGTAAGCGACGCGGGAGGACGAGGAACAAGGCCATTCAAAAATGTAGTTACGGACGCATCGTGGATAGACCCAAGCTCCGATCCCTGAGCCTAAAAAATAAATGACCAATTTAGAGTGCGTCCAAAGACGTGAACTGCTTGCTTGCTTGCCTTGCAAAAAGAATTCGCCGAGGCCCAATCCACTGCTCCTTTGACGTACAAGTAGCAATAAAAGTCCCAATAGTCCTCTAAAGTCCACCCATACTGACACCCTAGTCAAATAAAATCTTAGGGAAGAAGACTCGTTCTCTATAGCGTACCTCCGTTATCGGTCCAAGGCGATTCCTTCACAACCGGTGCAATGTCCGCCGCTGCCAAGCTCGAAAAGTCGTCCTTATCTCTCACGCGCTTCTCGGCTTCACTCAAATGCCGACTTCCCCACCAATTGTCGACAGCATTATGATGCCCTTGATTTAAATCAGATCCCGCAGCAAACTCGTATCGATTCGCCGGATTCGTGAAGACGTTTCCAGTGTACGACGGCCCTACGCCAACAGCATACACTGTCCATCGCTGGTTCGGCGTTTGCCCAATATTGAGATACAACGTGTTGTTAGCAAATTGTTGCCCAGAAATCGACGATCTTTGGCCGGTCTCCCAATAGACAGCGTGCCGTCCAGTATCGTTATGAAAAGTGTTGTCAATGACGCTAGCAGCGATTCTGTTGATTGACAAAGTGTCGTGAAGAATTCCAGCAGAATTGTGGTTAATCTTGTTGCTGCGAATGCTCGCTCGAAGCCCTGTTGAACTGGAAGAGCCAGAAATGCTAATAGTACCGCCTTCCCTGTTTCTGACGATGCGATTGTCAAATACGTCAATTGATGTTGATTCACTTCGACTCGTATCAAGATTTAGGCTCACAGCTCCGCCGCTGTTGTCCGTCAGTCCGTTATTCTGAATGACGATATTTGCATGGTCTGCTGAGACGGCAATTCCGGCGGCACGGCCTTTGTATGACGCTGTCGTAAAACGACCGTTGTTTGATATGGTGCTTCTCCTGATTTTGATGTCGCGAATGACTGAACCGTAGGCCGAATCTCCACCGTTTGTGACATTGCCATCGATTCCATTCCAGCTGTTGTTTGAAATCACGGAACCCTCGATCGATACGCTTGAACGATCGTATGTACTCTGACTCGAATTGAAAGCAATGCCAGACAGAGAATTCGAAGCAAAGTGTCCACCGGACACAGTATGCAACCATTGAGAAGGAGAGGCTGTGAAAAAAATATAACTGCGTTATAATAATCAATGCAAATAACTACCCTTACCGATAGAATGTTGTTGAACGTATATCAGAACAAAGTCCTTCCGCGGATCGAAACTGGAGTAATACTGTCGCGAATAAATAGACACATACGACGAGCTTCCCTTTGTTACGTAATGAAGAGAATCGCCCTGGAACCGAATTCTTCTCGAGCTGAAAATTGTTCTGCTGTCAATAACAGTATTGCTCGATGAATCTTGAAATTGAATTGCCAAGATATCAAACGACAAAACGTGGTTCGGGTCAGCTTGAATGTCGACCCTACAGTTCTGATAAGTATAACCACTCCGTTGCATTAATTTCGGTACGTATCTCAGATAGAAAGGAGTCGACGCCGACAATTTCCCAGATTGAGAGCAAATGTCCACAGGTGATAAGACGGGGTAATTCCAAGAACTCTGCAAAAAGCCGCCGCTTGTCAACGCCAGCCCGTGACCGCGATTTTCAATGGCTGTTACTCCTTCCAATGTACTTGAAAGGGTATTTGATAATCTTAGTCCTGTGCCTTCATTTAATGACAAGTCAAGTCTGGTAATATTTGGAGTTGGCGAGTTAAGAAATTCTACGCCTGTCCAAGCGTTTTTGGTCACACTTACATCCGAAAGAACAAGTCTGTGTCCCACTACTTGAATAGCTGCAATTTTTTCCGCGTTTGCGTATCCTGCACTAGACAGGAAAACGTGACTCATCACTGAAGGCTGCTGCAAAGATTGAGAAAATCGAACGCCGGACCAATGCAGCCACGACTGTCGCTGTTTCAACAGAACTTGATTGTTATTATTGCCCGTCCAACAGCTAACATGCAACGCTCCGAGATGACATTTTGACCTTCGGAACACGTAGTTGACGCATTGCGCTAGCACTGATTCAGAGCTACGGCAAATCAAATGCTCAAGCCATGCGTCTCGTGAGTATGAAGAATTCACATAGCGTGAAGGTGGCCACAGCCAATTGGCATGGCTGTAGCCGAGTTCTCGGCATACAACGTCTGACAAGTAGTAATTGTGACTGGTGCGATAGAATCTATCTTCGTCATCCTGCAGAGCGCAAAGGGTCCCCCATGTCCCATTGTAGTATACTTCAGCAACTCCTTCGTGTGCTACGGCTCCAACGAGACGTATGTTTCCTAAACTGCTTTCCACGAACGACGAAGAACGTATAACTAAGCTGTTGTCAACAAAGTTTATTGGCAGATTCTGCGTTCCTTGAGCAAGAAGACGACCTTCGACCATTATTCCTGTGTTGGCAGTGAATCGAAGCTCGACGCCAGCTTCTACTGTCAGAGTTTGTCCAGGAAGAACAGTGATATCGCCCACAACTGTATACGGACTACCAGACATGGGAATAGTCGTGCTTGTAGTAACCCGTCCTCGAAGGATCGAATTCGGTCTCAGTATGGAAGTATCTCTGGATGCGGAGAGTGACACGGCCGGGCCCGATGGAGAAGTAAGATACGGAAAAAATTCCACATTGGCAAGTCGAGAGCAGTATCCAAAGTCCACGATGCGGTCACGAATCGAAGCTTCATCCGCCGTTCCCCAATAGTTGCTGGTCACGTTTAGCGATAACTCTGACGAACTTTGAGCTGGAAGTTGAATACCAAGTTCAAACTGCGATTCTGGATTGCTAAACTCATTGTTCTTCATGGTAATCCGAGACGACATAGATACAACAGCTACAGCAGGATAGCCGTAATCCACAGCGTATAATTCAGTGGAATTGACAGTGTTGTTGAGAAGACGATTGTTTTGGAACAAAAATGGTGCCGTCGTAAAAGCGTAAGGAGATAGTTTGACGACGTACTTTCCACTATTGCTGTGAAAAACATTTCGTGTCACGCTGAGACTTTGAGCAGTTCCCTGCAAAAGCATTGCTCCACCCGTACTTCCACGGTGGCCGAAAAATGTGTTTCCGTCAATGCTAGCATGTGCGTTCAACGTGCGGTCAAAAATCAGCCCATATCGTGTCTGGCCTGAAAATAAATTTTCGGAAATCGTTAGATCAGTCACTCCTAAATTTGAATTGTCCGAATAAACGCTAACGCCGTCTCGGTTAGAATCAAAGACGTTTCTAGTCACGTTCCACTTCACAAATCGCGATTGTTGATTGTAGTCGTAACTGTACAAATAAAGACCACTGTCGCCACTATTGGACACGCGATTAGAATCGATCACGCGTGTGCGCTGTCCATAGTTATATCGATCGTAGCCATAAATGTAGATTCCATTTGAACGGCTGTCAGTTATCTCGTTGTTCAAAATTTCGATGTGTCCTCGCAAAGACGACATGTACAATCCTCTGCTACGAGAGTGCCGTATAACGCTGTTTCGCAAGGAGTAAAATCCGTAGTGGGAACTACTGTAGATTCCGTAACTGGAAGAATTTTCTACTCTTGCGTTACTGATAAAGACGTCGTCATTGGTGCTTGAAAAGTAAATGCCAGTGCCGACTGAGAACAGATTAGCATCATTGACTCGAGTAGTGGGACGACCCGGTTTGGTTGAAAGAGCAACAGAATACAGAGCAAATCCAGGAGCACTACTTTTGCTTCCTGTAGTGATCTCAACAAAGACGGAATTGCCAGATGACAAAAGGCTGTCGTCAATCGAATTCGTATTTTGACCACTGTACGTTCTGATTGTTGGTGAAGAGCTTGATGGTCCATTTCTGAACACAAGCCTATCGTCATTATAGAGCTGAACGGAAACGAGCGTCAGAGACAAGACGGTATTAGGAGGACCTCGAAGCTCGACAGAGCAGTAAATTCCAGCCAAATGATCGTCCTGATGTAAACCGAAGTACGTTCCGTTCTCCATGCCCACGTTCAAAACAGCTGGCACAGAACAAATCGACTGATAGTTTGTCAATCCCCGCAGTGAGCTAGAGCTACGATACATGCGAATTCCTGTGCCCGTTACATTTCTGACTGTAGTTCCGTGAAATGTCAAATTTCGTGTCCTCGGACCATAAAATGATATTCCATCACCCCGCCCTCCATCAATGACTAATCCAGTAATATTTACTTCTTCGTGAAGGTACTCGAAAGACAAAGCGGTTGACGCAGAATCTTTTATAGTCACGTTAAGAAATGTGGGCGACTTCAATATGGCTCGAACGGAAGGTACAGTTCTTGTTCTCCATCTTCCAGCCCCTTGAATCAATGTATGCTGCAACACCGACGAAGGCAATGCATGACTGCTTCCTGAAGCGGGAACGGTTGACGTTGGAGAAAATCGAATTCCTGCCCATCCTCCAAATTGTCTGCCATTACCAGATTCTACTGAATCATAGCAATAGACATAAAAAGTTGAGAGGCAACGGCTTGATGCTGAATATTTCCCTAAGCTAAAGGTGCAGTGATTAACATCAGTGGCATTTCCCGGACAGCTAAATTCTGTAACAACAGGAGTTTTCAAAGACGGAAACCAATTTCGATAAGAGTAAGAGCCTCGGCTGTAGGCAAGCTTCTTACACGCTAAATCAGCAAGCTTGGTTATAGACGTGTAGTCTCGGCTGACATTAGATGGTAGACAAATTGACCGCCACACTTGATCGAAATTAACCTGAAGTGTTCCATATTCTCTTTCTCCGGAATAATAGCCGTCAGTAATACGAAATGTGCTGCCATTGCGTTGTTGTGAAGCTAGAAACTCTCCACGAAATGTAACAGGGCTGACTGAACTTCCTAGGGACATCATGCTGCCTTCAACCAAAATGCCTGTATTCGCCTTGACTTCAATGACGACTCCAGCTTCAATAGAAAGTGAGCCTGTCGGAAGAATCGTGACGTCTCTCGTGATCAGGTACGGAGAACCAGCCGCTGTCAACGTCACAGAGTCGTTCAGCTGACCTCCTACCTCTCCAGATGGAGTAACGAAGAGTGGGTAGTTTCTAGGATGACTTGATCCTGCCACGTCAGATGGGTCGGCAGAGAGCAGAAAGGGAAAGTAGTCGATTGTAGCCAAGAAGCTCGAATCGTCGAAATCAAAAATTCTGTTCTGAATAATCAGTTCGTTATCTGTACCCCAATAGTTAAGTGTGGCATTGATTCTGTCCAAGGAGGACGTTACTTCAACTCCATTGCCAACATCATATGAAGAACCTGGATTGTCAAATACGTTGTGATAGACTTCTACGTTGACACTTCTCGTCACTTCAAGAACGCAGTTGGGCAACGTTTTATAGGCAATTGTTCCATTGTAAACAACGTTATTTTTCAACGTATTATTTCTGAAGAAGGCGACGTTCTGAACTTGCACTCCGCTATTGAAGTTTGTGCTAGGAGACAACAAAACGATTGACTTCCCCTTGTTACGAACAAACGTGTTTCCTTCTATAATTACGCGACCCTTGTCATTCGCACTTGAGTAGGTACTCAGCTCAACAACATTTGAGTCGGATCCAACGTCCATATCTTCGAACCTGTTCCCAGAAAAAATTGCACTTTGGTCCGTTTGGTAAAAATTTTGATAATAATAGAAACGGCCTCCGTTTTGACGAAACACGTTGTTTCTCACGCTAACCGAGCCCACCAATCCATATCGGTAATACACGTAGAACTGCATTGCATAGGAGCTTTGCTGAGAGGTTCCCACGCGAGTAACAACATTTCCCTCGAACGAAATCGCCCTATCCTTAGTCAATCTCCAGTTGTACGTGTACGGTTCATAATGTTGTAGGTAGATACCTCTGTAGATGTACCTCATTCCAGAATCAGTGCGTGATCCATTGAGGATGTTATTCAACATAGTCATATTACCAGCTCCGTTGCTATACCAGTAGATGCCATAGCGATGGTCACTGACATGTGATTTAGAGAGCGTCATCAATGAAAAATAGCCATTCAAGTTAATTCCGTAGTTGTAATTGTAATCCCGTACGCCATATTGAACTACAGAGGTGTCTATCTGAACGGAATAACCGTTTCCTGAGATCTGCATGCCACCTTGTCCGTTGTCAATTGCTTTATGTCCAGCAACGAGAAGAGATCCAAGAGGACCTTGAACACGAAGCCCGTAACTTGAAACAGAGCGAATTGTTGAGCAATCCAGAAGGTTCACTTGTCTTGAGTCCAATCGATAACGAGAAACGTACGCTTTGATGTCGCCAGTCAAGCCAGAAGAATATGGATCAAAGTACATCACCAATTGATGATAGTCAGCTGTCACGTTATTTGCGTTTGACGACGTAGCGCAACGACTTAAATGCCGGTATCCTGTATCTCCATTTATCACTCGTAGACACCCTCGACCGCTGATCAGAAAGCGGTCAAAGGAAACAGACAACCCGTAGCCAGGTGAAGTCTCCAAAATGCGGTAATAGTAGTAAGAATATCTTGCTGTTTTAAAGGTAAAGTAGACACCCTTGTCATCAACAAAGTATGACTTTTTGTCTCCTCTCGTACTTCCCGAATAACTAAAATCGTGAGAGGGAACGCTAACAGTTGGTCGACCAGTAGGAATAGGAATTCTGGTGAGACTAATACCGCCTTGAGTACAGTTCTCAAAGTGACATCGCAAGCACGTCAGACGGCGAGATGACTGTCCCGTCAAGCCCGTGCTACTGCAGTTAAGAACAGTAACTGCTTCAAAGTCAATGTCTGCGTGGATATTATTGAGCTGAATTCCTGATAATCGACTGTCCAAAATAGTCACGTTGGTCATTTCGGCCACTGCTGACGTCGCTCTGACGGCAGCCACGTTTGCATCTGGAGTAGATCTACGAACCGTATCAGGCACAATGCCTGCATTTAAAATCCGAACATTTTGCATCACACTCGATGTTGAGTAGTCCATCACTCCATTCGACGACGTTGTCACTTTGGCACCTTCACTTTCAAACGTGATTCCGCCCCAAAATCCCACGCTTCCTTCACCGCAGACAACACCAATATCCTCCGTGTGCTTACACTTGTTATTGTTCCACTTCTGAGCGCGGCAATCCAAAAGAGAATTCTCGACGCCATCGCAGTCGACGTTCGATAGCCCAATGTCTCCCGTTCCAGCTCCAAATCGCCTCGTGCTATAGTCAGACCCTATTGGATCATTGAATCCAAGATGACGGCAGACGACTTTGGCGTTGTTTTTGTTCCAAAAATCGTCGCACACCGTTCCCCAATTCTTGCTCGACGCATCGTACACTTCGATTCGGCCTTCGCGAGGAGTTGAGCCGCCGACGAGACGCAAAACCGCCGAATTGACTCCCACAGTCGCATTGTGACGCATGATGATCTCTTGGTCACGTGAACCCGCGACGGCTTTGAGGGTTCCATTCACGACGAGACGAACTCGAGCTTGAAAATTCAAATCCACACCGGACTCAATGGTGAGCGTTGTTCCGCTCGACACAGTCAGGTCGCTGGTGACTGCGTATGGACTCTTGGCTAAGGTCAACAGCGCATCTGATGAGTAGACGCCCCCGATTTCCGTTTCAATACTCACTGCGAGAGAAGCTTAAAATAGTCACTGGGGTCAAAAAAGGCGTGGAAACTTACAGATTTGAGAAGGAAAGAGGGTCGCACAAATGCCTGCCACAACGAGGAGCCATGTCAAAGCCATGGATCCCTGAAGGCAGCTCCTCTGGAATGAAGCTCTAGAGAAACATTGAGCGTTACGAAAAGCTGCACATGTAGGCGAAAATCTGGGCGTGGCTACAGTGACACCAGGTGACACGTACAGTATCCTAGCTTGCGATATTTCCCTTCTATCTATGCCCTCTCGGGGCATACACTTACCAAATAGCTTTCAAAGACGACTAGAGATGCACTGGCTTGGCAAAAGATGCGAGCAGTGGCGATAAGACGCGAGCATGCGTGCACAACAGTGCGTGGGGTCCTCATGTAAGATGCATCTATGATGCCACCCACCCAGTACGCAAACGGAACATCCTCTTGACATTTCCTTGCGCGAGAGTTCGAAAGACATTCGGAAACGTGCGTGTTCGAAGGCGAGTTCACGCCTTTATAAGCGATACGGGCGTTTGACCACAGCGCACGCGACTGTTGAGATTTTCTTCGTTCATTTTCGCTATACGACGTCGCTTCTTCAGGTTCTCGCGGCCGATGGACGACTTTTATCAAAATTCGATATCGTACCTGGTCGCTGATGGAACTGTAAGGCAGCATCGCGCGAAACGGATGGAAAGAAAGAAGCGACAGCTCGACGAACTTTCTCGAGTGCAGAAACTCGAACGCATAAGCCTATACCTGCCGTGCCAGGTAAGGGAAAAGCAACGAATCGAAGCCAAAAAAAATCGAAAATAGTTGACGCGACGCGAATAGATCGATCAGTGCAAGTGCCGAGGCTGGAAGCAAACGATCGCGACGAAGGAGACGTCCCAATCGCGTTTGCTCGAACCCTGTCACGATTGCCAACATCCGGCCGACGCCCACGTGGCTCACTTGCACGACCTCTCGACCGAAATCGTCTCGCAGCTCTTCGTCGTCGTTTCGGACGTCGAAACGGTTCTCGGTCTGATTCAGCGCACCGACGACGTCGACGAGCGACGGATATACGATCGGATCTCTCAGCTGTTTACTCGGACGCTGCTCGAGCTCCAGCTCAAGCCGAATGTCAACGTTCTCGCCGGAGCTCCGCCGTTTGAAAATCCGTCAGTCACGGCGGTTAGAACGTGTGAATATTTTCTCTTTGAGGGTTTGGTATGGGTGTTTTTTTTCAGGCCGTTCAGAAATTTGTGTCGCGTCAGTATGATTACCTTGGGCAGCCTCAGTGGCAGATGATGAGTACGCTGGCAAAGCACTTTCTCTACTTTGTCAATCGCTGGAAGATGGAGAGTCTGTCGAAGTACGGACGACGAGTGGATGGAATTGGAATCAGCGTCACCGAATATGGGGGAATATATGAAAAGTATTGCCAATTTAAATTGAAAAACCAATGATTAATTTCTACAAGGAGAACGGTTGAAAACATGATTTCAGCCTTTTTCTTACTAATTTCTACAAGGAGGAAATATATTTATATACTCGGGGAGCCGTCTTTCGCTCGGAGTATATTAATTTATACTCAGGGAGCGGAAGGTTGAAAACATGATTTCAGCCTTTTCCTTATAACGAAATTTGTCTTTAGACAAATTTTGACCTATTTTATTTGTCTGTCGTTAGATAATTTGACGAGAGCCAGCGCAGCGCGCCACTCAGCGAGTGCCTGCGCGCAGCCCGCAATGAGTGCCTGCGCGCGGCGCGCCGGTACTCAGCGAGTGCCTGCGCGCAGCGCGCCAGTATTCAGTCAATGACTGCGCGCGGCGCGCCGGTACACTCAGCGAGTGCCTGCGCGCGGCGCGCCAGTCATGTAGCGTCTGATCAGAGATAATATTATCTCTGGTCTGATCCGCGTAGCGCGCGTTTCGCTATGCCTGTTTATAGAGGCGGCACATATCACCTAGATTTTGCTGATCAAGCATATCGTCGTAACTTCGCATCCGTTTGCTTTTCGCCTCTAAATGGCGACGGAATGTCTTTAGAATAGACCCACAATGCACTTCGCGGCGAATTCTTTGCCTCTACTTGTTCCTATGAAGCATTTTGTTGCATTCAACTGACGTCATATGTAGCGTGACAGGGCGTGCCTTTCGTTCGTAGCACGCGTTATATTCTCCGTTTTTTCGCGTTTCTAGATTGATTTGCGACAAAATTCGTTTGTGGTTGTTGTCAGAAATGTATTTGCGGCCGATTGAGAGTGTTTTTGGTTGGTGAATAGCTGCAGTCGAAGTGACCCCGGCAGGGTTGTTATATATATACCCAGCGTTTCCATATACTTATCAGTAGCAGGAGCAAGAGCTCGTGGCTAGGATAGAAGGGAGTTGGAAACTCTCCCCAAGGGTTTGACCATCACGGCCCGGTGGCCGGTCATTCGCCTCACTTGACTAGGGGTGAACGTTCAATCTCAAGCGGCGAATGTCTCCGGCTTTGCGGCGACCCAAAAAGATCAAAAGAAGGTCGACAAGTACCGGGCAGTGGCTGGTTCCCTCGGCTACCTCTTTGACCCTCTCGTCATGGAGGTGTACGGCCGTTGGAGCCCCATTGCTCGGGACTTCTTCCGCAAGGCCGCCGTTCGTCCTTCCATCGACTTTGTCAACGATCGCGCCGCATTCGTCAATTACTGGCGCAAACGTCTATCGGTGGGTCTCCAGCGTGGCAATGCTACCATCATTCTCAACAAAATCAAGGCCATCTTTCCATGCTCGGCGACCCGCGCCTCGTCACTTCCCGCCAACACCGATATTCGGTGCTTTGGCAGTGACCTTCACTAACTGCATCTAACTTCGTCTCACACATACCCCTTCCCTCTTTTACATTTTCGTTGGTCGTAATAGTCTGCCCTTACCCGTTCTGTCTAACCCACCCCTTCATTTATGTTTACCGATAATATACTAACTTGACAAGGGCTCCGGCCTTCCTAGTCATTAGCTCCGCTGCGCCTGTGAGATACCTCTGGTACCGGATAAACCTCCATAGCACCGTCTTCCGTGTGGTTTGTATCAAGTGTCGTAACTTTTTTTAAATTTTTTTTAAATTTTCTACGTGAAAGAGGCGCGTTTTTTCATCTTTTAGCGGTGAAACGACGCGACGGGGAGAGGCTATTAAATAAAATTGCGATTTTAGTAGTCTCATATGATATATGAAATCATATAACGAAACATGATTTCAGCCTTTTCCTTATATATACTGCCTGCCGGAAGAGTACAAACACCGCCTGACGAAATATATATACCGCCTGCCGGAGGAGTACGAACAACGCCTGACGGAATATGTATACCGCTTACCGGCGGAGTACGAACGCCAGACGGAATATCTATGCCGCCTACCGGAGGAGTACGAACAACGCTTGACGGAAAATATATATACCGCATGGAGGCGGAGTACGAAGAACGCTTGACGGAAAATATATACCGCCTGCAGGCGGAGTACGAACACTTGACGAAATATATATACCGCCTGCAGGCAGAGTACGAACACCGCCTGACGGAATATCTATACCGCCTGCCGGAAAAGTACGAAAACCGCCTGACGGAATATATATACCGCCTGTAGGCGGAGTACGAACACCGCAGGTTGAAATATATATACCGCCTGCCGGAGGAGTACGAACAACGCCTGACGAAATATATCTACCGCCTGCCGGAGGAGTACGAACAACGCCTGACGAAATATATATACCGCCTGCCGGAGGAGTACGAACACCGCCTGACGAAATATATATACCGCCTGCCGGAAGAGTACGAACACCGCCTGACGAAATATATATACCGCCTGCAGGCGGAGTACGAACATCCGCTGACGAAATATATATACCGCCTGCCGGTAGTGAACGAACACCGCCTGACGGAACATATATACGGCCTACCTGAGGAGTATGAACGCCGCCTGACGGTATATATATATACCGCCTGCAGGCAGAGTACGAACGCCGCCTGACGGAATATATATACCGCCTGCCTGTTGAGTACGAACACTGCCTGAAGGAATATATATACCGCCTGCAGGCGGAGTACGAACGCCGCCTGACGCAATATATATACCGCCTGCCGGAAGAGTACGATAACCGCCTGACGAAATATATATACCGCCTGCCGGAAGAGTACCAACACCGCCGGACGAAATATATATACCGCCTGCCGGAGGAGTACGAACAACGTCTGACGGAATATATATACCGCTTGCCGGCGGAATACGAACAATACCTGACGTAATATATATACCGCCTACCGGCGGAGTACGAACAACGCGTGACGGAATATATATACCGCCTACTGGCGGAGTACGAACGCCGCCTGACGGAATATATATACCGCCTACTGGCGGAGTACGAACGCCGCCTGACGGAATATATATACCGCCTGCCGGAAGAGTACGAACACCGCCTGACGAAATATATATACCGCCTGACGGAAGAGTACGAACACCGCAGGTTGAAATATATATACCGCCTGCCGGAGGAGTACGAACAACGCCTGACGAAATATATATACCGCCTGCCGGAAGAGTACGAACACCGCATGACGATATACCGCCTGCCGGAAGAGTACGAACACCGCATGACGAAATATATATACCGCCTGCCGGAGGAGAACGAACAACGCGTGACGTAATATATATACCGCCTACCGGCGGAGTACGAACGCCGCCTGACGTAATATATATACCGCCTGCCGGAAGAGTACGAACACCGCCTGACGAAATATATATACCGCCTGACGGAATGTATATACCGCCTACCGGCGGAGTACGAACGCCGCCTGACGGAATATATATACCGCCTGGAGGCGGAGTACGAACGCCGCCTGACTGAATATATATATCGCGTGAAGGCGGAGTACGAACGACACCTGACGGAATATATGTACCGCCTACCGGAGGAGTACGAACGACGCCTGACGGAATATATATACCGCCTTCCGGCGAAGTACGAACGCCGCCTGACGGAATATATATATACCGCCTACCGGAGGAGTACGAACGACGCCTGACGGAGTATATATATACCGCCTGCCTGCTGAGTACGAACGCCGCCTGACGCAATATATATATACCGCCTACCGGCGGAGTACGAACGACGCCTGACGGAGTATATATACCGCCTGCCTGCTGAGTACGAACGCCGCCTGACGCAATATATATATACCGCCTACCGGCGGAGTACGAACAACGCGTGACGGAATATATATACCGCCTACAGGCGGAGTACGAACGCCGCCTGACGGAATATATATACCGCCTGCCGGAAGAGTACGAACACCGCCTTACGAAATATATATACCGCCTGCCGGAAGAGTACGAACACAGCATGTTGAAATATATATACCGCCTGCCGGAGGAGTACGAACACCGCCTGACGAAATATATATACCGCCTGCCGGCGGAGTACGAACAATGCCTGACGCAACATATATACCGCCTGCCGGAAGAGTACGAACACCGCCTGACGAAATATATATACCGCCTACCGGCGGAGTACGAACGCCGCCTGACGGAATATGTATACCGCCTGTCGGAGGAGTACGAACACAGCCTGACGAGAAAAATATACCGCCTGCCGCAGGAGTACGAACAACGCCTGACGAAATATATATACCGCCTGCCGGAGGAGTACGTACAACGCCTGACCGAAAATATATACCGCGTGGAGGCGGAGTACAAATACCGCTTACCGGCGGAGTACGAAGGCCTGACGCAATATATATACCGTCTACCGGCGGAGTACAAACAGTGCCTGACTGAATATATATACCGCCTGCAGGCGGAGTACGAACGACGCCTGACGGAATATATATTTCGCCTGCAGGCGGAGTAAAAACAATGCCTGACGAAATATATATACCGCCTACCGGCGGAATACGAACAACGCCTGACGGAATATATATACCGCCTACCGGCGGAGTAAGAACGCCGCCTGACGGAATATATATACCGCCTGCCGGAAGAGTACGAACACCGCCGGACGAAATATATATACCGCCTGCCGGAGGAGAACGAACAACGCGTGACGTAATATATATACCGCCTACCGGCGGAGTACGAACGCCGCCTGACGTAATATATATACCGTCTGCCGGAAGAGTACGAACACCGCCTGACGAAATATATATACCGCCTACCGGCGGAGTACGAACGCCGCCTGACGGAATATATATACCGCCTGGAGGTACGAACACCGCCTGACTGAATATATATATATCGCGTGAAGGCGGAGTACGAACGACGCCTGACGGAATATATATACCGCCTGCCTGTTGAGTACGAACGCCGCCTGACGCAATATATATATACCGCCTATCGGCGGAGTACGTACACCGCTGGACGAAATATATATACCGGCGTAGTACGAACAATGCCTGACGAATTATATATTTCGCATGCCGGAGGAGTACGAACGTCGCCTGACGGAATATATATACCGCCTGCCGGAGGAGTACGAAAAACGCCTGACGCAATATATATACCGCCTGCCGGGAAGAGTACGGACACCGCCGGACGAAATATATATACCGCCTGCCGGAGGAGTACGTACAACGCCTGACGGAAAATATATACCGCCTGGAGGCGGAGTAAAATTACAGGAGACTGGCCAACTCTTCTCTCCTGAAATAAATTACAGTAAAATTACAAGAGACTGGCCAACAGACTCTCTTGTAATAAATTATTGTAAAATTACAAGAGACTGGCCTGCCGACTCTCTTGTAATACATTACAGTGAAATTACAAGATACTGGCCAAGCGACTCTCTTGTAATAAATTATAGTAATATTACAAGAGTCTTGGCGCCCACTTTAGACAGTGCGTGGGCTCCTCATGTGAGATGCCACCCACCCAGTACGCAAACGCAACATCCTCTTGACAACATTTCCTTGCGCGAGAGTTCGAAAGACATTCGGAACACTCGGAAACGTGCGTGTTTGAAGGCGAGTTCACACCTTCGTAAGCGATACGGGCGTTTGAGCACAGCGCACGCGACTTTTGAGATTTTCTTCGCTCATTTTCGCTGTACGACGTCGCTTCTTCAGGTTCTGGGCGGCCGATGGAGTCTTCAGACGACTTTTATCAAAATTCGATATCGTACCTGGTGGCTGATGGAACTGTAAGGCAGCATCGCGCGAAACGGATGGAAAGAAAGAAGCGGCAGCTCGACGAACTTTCTCGAGTGCAGAAACTCGAACGCATAAGCCTATACCTGCCGTGCCAGGTAAGGGAAAAGCAACGAATCGAAGCCAAAAAAAATCGGAAATAGTTGACGCGACGCGAATAGATCGATCAGTGCAAGTGCCGAGGCTGGAAGCAAACGATCGCGACGAAGGAGACGTCCCAATCGCGTTTGCTCGAACCCTGTCACGATTGCCAACATCCGGCCGACGCCCACGTGGCTCACTTGCACGACCTCTCGACCGAAATCGTCTCGCAGCTCTTCGTCGTCGTTTCGGACGTCGAAACGGTTCTCGGTCTGATTCAGCGCACCGACGACGTCGACGAGCGACGGATATACGATCGGATCTCTCAGCTGTTTACTCGGACGCTGCTCGAGCTCCAGCTCAAGCCGAATGTCAACGTTCTCGCCGGAGCTCCGCCGTTTGAAAATCCTTCAGTCACGGCGGTTAGAACGTGTGAATATGTTCTCTTTGAGGGTTTGGTATGGGTGTTTTTTTTCAGGCCGTTCAGAAATTTGTGTCGCGTCAATATGATTACCTCGGGCAGCCTCAGTGGCAGATGATGAGTACGCTGGCGAAGCACTTTCTCTACTTTGTCAATCGCTGGAAGATGGAGAGTCTGTCGAAGTACGGACGACGAGCGGATGGAATTGGAATCAGCGTCGCCGAATATGGGGGAATATATGAAAAGTATTGCCAATTTAAATTGAAAAACCAATGATTAATTTCTACAAGGAGGACGGTTGAAAGCATGATTTCAGCCTTTTCCTTATTAATTTCTACAAGAAGAAAATATATTTATATACTCAGGGAGCCGCCCGGAGTATATAAATGTATACTCGGAAGGTTGAAAACATAATTTCAGCCTTTTCCTTATAACGAAATTTGTCTTTGGAGAAATTTTGACCTAATTTATTTGTCTGTAGTTAGGTAATTTGACGAGAGACAGCGCGCAGCGCGCGTATTCAGTCAATGAGTGCCTGCGCTCGGCGCGCCAGTACTCAGTCAACGAATGCCAGCGCGCGGCGCGCCAGTACTCAGTCAACGAGTGTCTGCGCGCGGCGCGCCGGTACTCAGTGCCTGCGCGCGGCGCGCCGGTACTCAATCAACGAGTGCCTGCGCGCGTCGCGCCGGTACTCAGTCAACGAGTGCCTGCGCGCGGCGCGCCGGTACTCAGTCAACGAATGCGGCGCGCCAGTACTCAGTCAACGAGTGCCTGCGCGCGGCGCGCCGGTACATGTAGCGTCTGATCAGAGATAATATTATCTCTGGTCTGATCCGCGTAGCGCGCGTTTCGCTATGCCTGTTTATAGAGGCGGCACATATCACCTAGATTTTGCTGATCAAGCATATCGTCGTAACTTCGCATCCGTTTGCTTTTCGCCTCTAAATGGCGACGGAATTTCTTTAGAATAGACCCACAATGCACTTCGCGGCGAATTCTTTGCCTCTACTTGTTCCTATGAATCATTTTGTTGCATTCAACTGACGTCATATGTAGCGTGACAGGGCGTGCCTTTCGTTCGTAGCACGCGTTATATTCTCCGTTTTTTCTCGTTTCTAGATTGATTTGCGACAAAATTCGTTTGTGGTTGTTGTCAGAAATGTATTTGCGGCCGATTGAGAGTGTTTTTGGTTGGTGAATAGCTGCAGTCGAAGTGACCCCGGCAGGGTTGTTATATATATACCCAGCGTTTCCATATACTTATCAGTAGCAGGAGCAAGAGCTCGTGGCTAGGATAGAAGGGAGTTGGAAACTCTCCCCAAGGGTTTGACCATCACGGCCCGGTGGCCGGTCATTCGCCTCACTTGACAAGGGCTCCGGCCTTCCTAGTCCTTAGCTCCGCTGCGCCTGTGAGATACCTCTGGTACCGGATAAACCTCCATAGCACCGTCTTCCGTGTGGTTTGTATCAAGTGTCGTAACTTTTTTAAATTTTTTAAAAATTTGCTACGTGAAAGAGGCGCGTTTTTTCATGTTTTAGCGGTGAAACGACGCGACGGGGAGAGGCTATTAAATAAAATTGCGATTTTAGTAGTCTCATATGATATATGAAATCATATAACGAAACATGATTTCAGCCTTTTCCTTATATATACTGCCTGCCGGAAGAGTACAAACACCGCCTGACGAAATATATATACCGCCTACAGGTGGAGTACGAACAACGCGTGACGTAATATATATACCGCCTGCCGGAAGAGTACCAACACCGCCGGACGAAATATATATACCGCTTGCCGGCGGAATACGAACAATACCTGACGTAATATATATACCGCCTACTGGCGGAGTACGAACGCCGCCTGACGGAATATATATACCGCCTACTGGCGGAGTACGAACGCCGCCTGACGGAATATATATACCGCCTGCCGGAGGAGTACGAACAATGCCTCACGGAATATATATACCGCCTACCGGCGGAGTACGCACAACGCGTGACGTAATATATATACCGCGTGGAGACGGAGTACAAATACCGCTTACCGGCGGAGTACGAACGCCTGACGGAATATATATACCGCCTGCAGGCGGAGTACGAACAACGCCTGACGGAATATATACCGCCTACCGGAGGAGTACGAACGTCGACTGACGGAATATATATACCACCTGCCGGAGGAGTACGAACACCGCCTGACGAAATCTATATACTGCCTGCCGGAAGAGTACGAACACCGCCGGACGAAATATATATACCGCCTGCCGGAAGAGTACGAACACCACCTGAGGAAATATATATACCGCCTTCCGGAAGAGTTCGAACACCGCCGGACGAAATATATATACCGCCTGCCGGAGGAGTACGAACACCGCCTGACGAAATATATATACCGCCTGCCGGAAGAGTACGAACACCGCCGGACGAAATATATATACCGCCTGCCGGAGGAGTACGAACAACGTCTGACGGAATATACCGCTTGCCGGCGGAATACGAACAATACCTGACGTAATATATATACCGCCTACCGGCGGAGTACGAACAACGCGTGACGAAATATATACACCGCCTGCCGGAGGAGTACGTACAACGCCTGACGGAAAATATATACCGCGTGGAGGCGGAGTACGAATACCGCTTACCGCCGGAGTACGAACGTCTGACGGAATATATATACCCCCTTACGTAATATATATACCGCCTGCCGGCAGAGTACGAACACCGCTTGACGGAATATCTATACCGCCTGCCGGAAGAGTACGAAAACCGCCTGACCGAATATATAGACCGCCTGCCGGCAGAGTACAAACACTGCCTGAAGGAATATATATACCGCCTGCAGGCGGAGTACGAACGCCGCCTGACGCAATATATATACCGCCTGCAGGCAGAGTACGAACACCGCCTGACGGAATATCTATACCGCCTGCCGGAAAAGTACGAAAAGCGCCTGACGGAATATATACACCGCTTGTAGGCGGAGTACGAACACCGCCTGACGGAATATCTTTACCGCCTGCCGGAAGAGTACGAAAACCGCATGACGAAATATATATACCGCCTGCCGGTAGTGAACGAACACCGCCTGACGGAACATATATACGGCCTACCGGAGGAGGACGAACGCCGCCTGACGGAATATATATACCGCCTGCAGGCGGAGTACGAACGCCGCCTGACGGAATATATATACCACCTGCAGGCAGAGTATGAACACCGCCTGACGAAATATATATACCGCCTACCTGTTGAGTACGAACACTGCCTCAAGGAATATATATATACCGCCTGCAGGCGGAGTACGAACGCCGCCTGACGAAATATATATACCGCCTACCGGCGTAGTACGAACAATGCCTGACGAATTATATATTTCACATGCCGGAGGAGTACGAACGTCGCCTGACCGAATATGTATACCGCCTACCGGCGGAGTACGAACGCCGCCTAACGCAATATATATACCGCCTGCCGGAAGAGTACGAACAACGCCTGACGAAATATATATACCGCCTGCCTGAAGAGTACGAACACCGCCGTACGAAATATATATTCCGCCTGCCGCAGGAGTATGAACAACGCCTGACGGAATATATATACCGCCTACCGGCGGAGTACGAACAACGCCTAACGCAATATATATACCGCCTGCCGGAGGAGTACGAACAACGTCTGACGGAATATATATACCGCTTGCCGGCGGAGTAAGAACGCCGCCTGACGCAATATATATACCGCCTGCTGGAAGAGTACGAACACAGCCTGACGAGAAAAATATACCGCTTGCCGGCGGAGTACCAACAATGCCTGACGGAATATATATACCGGCGGAGTACGAACGCCGCCGCACGAAATATATATTCCGCCTGCGGGAAGAGTACGAACAACGCCTGACGGAATGTATATAGTGCCTGCTGGCGGAGTACGAACACCGCCGGAAGAAATATATATACCGCCTGCAGGAGGAGTACGTACAACACCTGACCGAAAATATATGCCGCGTGGAGGCGGAGTACAAATACCGCTTACAGGCGGAGTACGAACGCCTGACGGAATATATATACCGCCTGCAGGCGGAGTACGAACAACGCCTGACGGAATATATACCGCCTACCCGCGGAGTACGAACGCCGCCTGACGGAATATATATACCGCCTGTCGGAGGAGTACGAACACAGCCTGACGAGAAAAATATACCGCCTGCCGCAGGAGTATGAACAACGCCTGACGGAATATATATACCGCTTGCCGGCGGAGTACGAACGATGCCTGACGGAATATATATACCGCCTACCGGGGGAGTACGAACAACGCCTAACGGAATATATATACCGCCAACCGACGGAGTACGAAGGCCGCCTGACGGAATATATATACCGCCTACCGGAAGAGTACGAACACTGCCGGACGAAATATATATACCGCCTGCCGGAGGAGTACGAACGCCGCCTGACGCAATATATATACCGCCTATCGGCGTAGTACGAACAATGCCTGACGAATTATATATTTCGCATGCCGGAGGAGTACGAACAACGCCTGACTGAATATATATACCGCCTGCCGGAGGAGTACGAACGACGCCTGACGGAATATATATACCGCCTACCGGGGGAGTACGAACAACGCCTAACGGAATATATATACCGCCAACCGACGGAGTACGAAGGCCGCCTGACGGAATATATATACCGCCTACCGGAAGAGTACGAACACTGCCGGACGAAATATATATACCGCCTGCCGGAGGAGTACGAACGCCGCCTGACGCAATATATATACCGCCTATCGGCGTAGTACGAACAATGCCTGACGAATTATATATTTCGCATGCCGGAGGAGTACGAACAACGCCTGACTGAATATATATACCGCCTGCCGGAGGAGTACGAACGACGCCTGACGGAATATATATACCGCCTGCCGACGGAGTACGAACGCCGCCTGACGGAATATATATACCGCCTACCGGCGGAGTACGAACGCCGCCTGACGGAATATCTATACGGCCTACCGGAGGAGGACGAACGCCGCCTGACGGAATATCTATACCGCCTGCCGGAAGAGTACGAAAACCGCATGACGAAATATATATACCGCCTGCCGGTAGTGAACGAACACCGCCTGACGGAACATATATACGGCCTACCGGAGGAGGACGAACGCCGCCTGACGGAATATATATACCGCCTGCAGGCAGAGTACGAACGCTGCCTGACGGAATATATATACCACCTGCAGGCAGAGTATGAACACCGCCTGACGAAATATATATACCGCCTACCTGTTGAGTACGAACACTGCCTCAATAAATATATATACCGCCTGCAGGCGGAGTACGAACACCGCCGGACGAAATATATATACCGCCTACCGGCGTAGTACGAACAATGCCTACGAATTATATATTTCACATGCCGGAGGAGTACGAACGTCGCCTGACGGAATATATATACCGCCTACCGGCGGAGTACGAACGCCGCCTAACGCAATATATATACCGCCTGCCGGAAGAGTACGAACAACGCCTGACGAAATATATATACCGCCTGCCGGAAGAGTACGAACACCGCCGGACGAAATATATATACCGCCTGCCGGAGGAGTACGAACAACGTCTGACGGAATATATATACCGCTTGCCGGCTAAATACGAACAATACCTGACGTAATATATATACCGCCTACCGGCGGAGTACGAACAACGCGTGACGGAATATATATACCGCCTACTGGCGGAGTACGAACGCCGCCTGACGGAATATATACAGTACCGGTCATAAGTATCAGGCCACCCCTAGTAACCCTTATACAGAGTCAAGTTTGTATGATGCGTGATAAAAAAGTCTCTCTTTGCTTTTAGCAAAGCTTCTTTTTAAAAGAAGAGATAAGTCTTAAATTTGTAAAAAAAACAATTGTAGCAAATTTGTGGCAATTCCATTGAGACAATACGCGCTTTAGTGATAACACTAAGAATAATACCCTTCACCGAACATAGGACAATTTTTGCGTAAAAATTGAATTTTCGTATGGTTAATTTTTTTTAATTAACTGAAAAGTGGTTAAAGTTTAACATGACAAATGTTGCAAAGTTGTCTTCCGCATGCCTCCAGTTTGGGGCTAAGAAGCTACTCTGTTTGCAATAACGCCATTTTACCACCTTTTCATTTTAATTCTCTAAACTGGTCTAACTAATGCTTTAGAAATCGAAGTTGTCATTAGATGAAAGAGGAATAAATAAGCATCCTTTTCAGTTCTTTTACTGGAGTTGCTGATGCTTTTAACAGAAATTTCTACGTATAGTTCTAAAACAAGGATTTTCTTAATGCTTTGCAAAAAATTAAAACTTTAAAAATTTCTGATTTTTGCCTTTAGTTAGGTTGGTTTCAATCTCAAAAATTTCGCAAGCAATAAAACTAATGCTTATTAACTTTGGAAGTCAAATATTAATTCATTTTGCCTAAGTTTTGCCTAACTTTCAAAACGCACTATAAATAGACAGGGTTACAGTACTGCTCTTGTAACGCCACACAGTTGCTACAAAACTTGCAACATTTGTTCTACGAAAGAAGAGCAAAGGTAGAAGGTTGTTACTAGTGCAAACAGAAGTTCGACTTCTACGTATCTTTTGAATGAATTAGCGCGTATTACGACAATGATTACTAAAGAAACCAGGGTGGCCTAATACATATGATCGGTACTGTATACCGCCTGCCGGAAGAGTACGAACACCGCCGGACGAAATATATATACCGCCTGCCGGCGGAGTACGAACAATACCTGAAGGAATATATATACCGTCTACTGGCGGAGTACGAACGCCGCCTGACGGAATATATATACCGCCTGCCGGAAGAGTACGAACACCGCCCGACGGAATATATATACCGCCTGCCGGAGGAGTACGAACGACGCCTGACGGAATATCTATACCGCCTGCCGGAAGAGTATGAAAACCGCATGACGGATTATATAGACCGCCTGCCGGAGGAGTACGAACACCGCCTGACGAAATATATATACCGCCTGCCGGCAGTGAACGAACACCGCTTGACGGAATATATATACCGCCTGCAGGCAGAGTATGAACACCGCCTGACGAAATATATATACCGCCTGCAGGCAGAGTACGAACACTGCCTGAAGGAATATATATACCGCCTGCAGGCGGAGTACGAACGCCGCCTGACGCAATATATATACCGCCTATCGGCGGAGTACGAACACCGCCGGACGAAATATATATACCGCCTACCGGCGGAGTACGAACAACGCCTGACGAAATATCTATACCGCCTGCCGGAAGAGTACGAAAACCGCCTGACGGAATATATAGACCGCCTGCCTGTTGAGTACGAACACTGCCTGAAGGAATATATATACCGCCTACCGGCGGAGTACGAACACCGCCGGACGAAATATATATACCGCCTACCGGCGGAGTACGAACAATGCCTGACGGAATATATATACCGCCTACAAGAGACTGGCCAACTCTTCTCTCCTGAAATAAATTACAGTAAAATTACGGGAGACTGGCCAAGTGTTCTCTCCTGTAATAAATTACAGTAAAATTACAGGAGACTGGCCAACTCTTCTCTGCTGTAAAAAATTACAGTAAAATTACAAGAGACCGGCCAACTCTTCTCTCCTGTAATAAATTACAGTAAAATTACAGGAGACCGGCCAACTCTTCTCTCCTGTAATAAATTACAGTAAAATTACAAGAGACTGACCAACACTCTCTTGTAATAAATTACAGTAAAATTACAGGAGGCTGGCCACCTCTTCTCTGCTGTTATAAATTACAGAAAAATTACAGGAGACTGGCTAAGTGTTCTCTCCTGTAATAAATTACAGTAAAATTACAGGAGACTGGCCAAGTGTTCTCTCCTGTAATAAATTACAGTAAAATTACAGGAGACTGGCCAAGTGTTCTCTCCTGTAATAATTTACAGTAAAATTACAGGAGACTGGCCAACTCTCCTCTGCTGTAAAAAATTACAGTAAAATTACAAGAGACTGGCCAACTCTTCTCTCCTGTAATAAATTACAGTAAAATTACAGGAGACCGGCCAACTCTTCTCTCCTGTAATAAATTACAGTAAAATTACAAGAGACTGGCCTGCCGACTCTCTTGTAATAAATTACAGTGAAATTACAGGAGTCTGGCCAACAGACTCTCTTGTAATACATTACAGTGAAATTACAAGATACTGGCCAAGCGACTCTCTTGTAATAAATTATAGTAATATTACAAGAGTCTTGGCGCTCACTTTAGACAGTGCGTGGGCTCCTCATGTGAGATGCCACCCACCCAGTACGCAAACGCAACATCCTCTTGACAACATTTCCTTGCGCGAGAGTTCGAAAGACATTCGGAACACTCGGAAACGTGCGTGTTTGAAGGCGAGTTCACACCTTCGTAAGCGATACGGGCGTTTGAGCACAGCGCACGCGACTTTTGAGATTTTCTTCGCTCATTTTCGCTGTACGACGTCGCTTCTTCAGGTTCTGGGCGGCCGATGGAGTCTTCAGACGACTTTTATCAAAATTCGATATCGTACCTGGTGGCTGATGGAACTGTAAGGCAGCATCGCGCGAAACGGATGGAAAGAAAGAAGCGGCAGCTCGACGAACTTTCTCGAGTGCAGAAACTCGAACGCATAAGCCTATACCTGCCGTGCCAGGTAAGGGAAAAGCAACGAATCGAAGCCAAAAAAAATCGGAAATAGTTGACGCGACGCGAATAGATCGATCAGTGCAAGTGCCGAGGCTGGAAGCAAACGATCGCGACGAAGGAGACGTCCCAATCGCGTTTGCTCGAACCCTGTCACGATTGCCAACATCCGGCCGACGCCCACGTGGCTCACTTGCACGACCTCTCGACCGAAATCGTCTCGCAGCTCTTCGTCGTCGTTTCGGACGTCGAAACGGTTCTCGGTCTGATTCAGCGCACCGACGACGTCGACGAGCGACGGATATACGATCGGATCTCTCAGCTGTTTACTCGGACGCTGCTCGAGCTCCAGCTCAAGCCGAATGTCAACGTTCTCGCCGGAGCTCCGCCGTTTGAAAATCCTTCAGTCACGGCGGTTAGAACGTGTGAATATGTTCTCTTTGAGGGTTTGGTATGGGTGTTTTTTTTCAGGCCGTTCAGAAATTTGTGTCGCGTCAATATGATTACCTCGGGCAGCCTCAGTGGCAGATGATGAGTACGCTGGCGAAGCACTTTCTCTACTTTGTCAATCGCTGGAAGATGGAGAGTCTGTCGAAGTACGGACGACGAGCGGATGGAATTGGAATCAGCGTCGCCGAATATGGGGGAATATATGAAAAGTATTGCCAATTTAAATTGAAAAACCAATGATTAATTTCTACAAGGAGGACGGTTGAAAGCATGATTTCAGCCTTTTCCTTATTAATTTCTACAAGAAGAAAATATATTTATATACTCAGGGAGCCGCCCGGAGTATATAAATGTATACTCGGAAGGTTGAAAACATAATTTCAGCCTTTTCCTTATAACGAAATTTGTCTTTGGAGAAATTTTGACCTAATTTATTTGTCTGTAGTTAGGTAATTTGACGAGAGACAGCGCGCAGCGCGCGTATTCAGTCAATGAGTGCCTGCGCTCGGCGCGCCAGTACTCAGTCAACGAATGCCAGCGCGCGGCGCGCCAGTACTCAGTCAACGAGTGTCTGCGCGCGGCGCGCCGGTACTCAGTGCCTGCGCGCGGCGCGCCGGTACTCAATCAACGAGTGCCTGCGCGCGTCGCGCCGGTACTCAGTCAACGAATGACTGCGCTCGGCGCGCCAGTACTCAGTCAACGAGTGCCTGCACGCGGCGCGCCGGTACATGTAGCGTCTGATCAGAGATAATATTATCTCTGGTCTGAAACGCGTAGCGCGCGTTTCGCTATGTCTTTTTATAGAGGCGGCACATATCACCTAAATTTTGCTGATCAAGCATATCGTCGTAACTTCGCATCCGTTTGCTTTTCGCCTCTAAATGGCGACTGATTGTCTTTAGAATAGACCCACAATGCACTTCGCGGCGAATTCTTTGCCTCTACTTGTTCCTATGAAGCATTTTGTTGCATTCAACTGACGTCATATGTAGCGTGACAGGGCGTGCCTTTCGTACGTAGCACGCGTTATATTCTCCGTTTTTTCGCGTTTCTAGATTGATTTGCGACAAAATTCGTTTGTGGTTTTTGTCAGAAATGTATTTGCGGCCGATTGAGAGTGTTTTTGGTTGGTGAATAGCTGCAGTCGAAGTGACCCCGGCAGGGTTGTTATATATATACCCAGCGTTTCCATATACATATCAGTAGCAGGAGCAAGAGCTCGTGGCTAGGATAGAAGGGAGTTGGAAACTCTCCCCAAGGGTTTGACCATCACGGCCCGGTGGCCGGTCATTCGCCTCACTTGACAAGGGCTCCGGCCTTCCTAGTCATTAGCTCCGCTGCGCCTGTGAGATACCTCTGGTACCGGATAAACCTCCATAGCACCGTCTTCCGTGTGGTTTGTATCAAGTGTCGTAACTTTTTTTTTTAATTTTTTTTAAATTTGCTACGTGAAAGAGGCGCGTTTTTTCATCTTTTAACGGTCAAACGACGCGACGGGGGGAGGCTATTAAATAAAATTGCGATTTTAGTAGTCTCATATATGAAATCATATAACGAAACATGATTTCAGCCTTTTCCTTATTAAGATGTCTTGTTTTTTTCTTTAGGTGGCTCATTTACTGCAGTGTTCCGCTTAGTTGCATCAGCCTGCCTTTCTTTGAACCGGCACTCATATTTGGTCACCACTTCATTAAGGCTATCTATCCGATTTTGTCGCAGCAGATTCTTGTCCAGTTCAAATCAGGAAAATATGCGTCGGAAGACGCGCTTCCGTCGCTATTGGCCGCCTTTCCAAAGTACGAAGTCCCTTGTTGATTACTGCCAAAGAGCACTACTCTTTTTTTATCTTCTTAGATTCTTAAACGACTTTCGAAAGGAGGTCGACAACGATCACTCTTCAATATGGGAACCAGATTTGACGACTACTAACCCAAGCACATTCCAAAGCCTATCCAGTAGTCAAGTAGACGACGTCAGTGGACTTCTAGAGCCTTCCGGTCACAAGGAAGAAGGACCGTCCTTAGGCAAAATGCCTTCGCCTTGGACTGCGAGCAATGATAAGTCTGCGCGCGATGATGCCGATGCTGCGGCTTCGGCGACGTTCGCTGCCGCTCCAGCGTCCGCTGTTGCTGCGGCTGTTGGGTCCGCTGACGTTCCCGCGGACAGCTTTCTCGCCGACGACATCAATCTTCTCAACGTTTCTTTGGAATCGTGCGAGTCGTTTGGCGACATTATTTCGAGCTTGGATTTGATTCAGATGTGTTCGGCCGGGCAGCCGGCTGTGCCGATGACCGATCCTCTGTTGCCGGTTAGTGCACCAAAAACGGACCCTTTGCCGTATATGGATAGCCATTCGTTGGAAGAGAGTCTTCTCGAGCTTGACATTGGTAGGTATACAGCTACTTTAAAAATTAAATTTTCGTTTCTGACTTTTTTTTATATTAGGGAGTGCTGCTGAAGCTATCTTGATGGAGGATGCTAATCTGGCAACGTGCTCTCGTGGAGATTTCTTGCGCGCGATAAATACCAGTCAAGACGGTGCATCGAATCATACGTCTGATAGTCAGTTTGCTCTACGAGATTAGCTGGATAGAGAAAACGATTTTATATAGATAAATCGACAAGGTATGAGAATGACAAGGGCAGTGACGACGACGACAACGAAGGAGACGCGGTAAATCCTCCTCAACCCAAACAAGCTAAAACAGGTATAAGAAATAACGTGAAAATTTTTTGGGCGTCATACGTCGTAGGCTTAGATGATCTGGCTGAACTGTTTTCGACTGTGACCGATCCAGAAAAGATGCTCGGTCCCGAGGTGAAAATAGTCCGCGAAATTATTCGATATTGGATTAGTTCTTTTCAAAACTGCAGCCGTCTGCATTTGGCGTCCACACGGCTCGCGATGACGCTGCTCGCGATGAAGAGCGTCGCGGAATTATCTCGTTTCATATCATTAGCAACGCTCCTGGTCTTCTGCCCGTGCACGGCGATTTGCGAGAGCGAAGGCAGCATCTCATTTGGTTGATTGAAATGAAGAACGTCTTCAGTCACCAATTGCCTCGAATGCCGAAGGAGTACATAACCAGGGTGGTGTTTGATTCGTAAGGCACTTTATTTACATAATGCGTTGTGCGTCGTTCGAATGATTGATTTTCGTAGAAAGCATCGCTCTTTGGCTTTGGTGAAGAACAATCACGTCGCCGGTGGAATTTGCTTTCGCATGTTTCCCGGTCAAGGCTTTTCCGAGATTGTTTTCTGTGCCATTTCGTCGAATGAGCAAGTGAAGGTAGATGACGCGTCAATTTCTGCAGTTCTTTGTACTGAGAAGGTTTTTTTGTTGACGTCCTAAGGGGTATGGAACTCATATGATGAATCACCTCAAGGATTATCACATTCGACACAAACTGCTACACTTTCTTACTTTCGCTGATGAGTTTGCTGTAGGATACTTTAGGAAACAGGTAAATTACCGCGTCCAGCGCAGCGTTACGCTTCTCTAGTGTAAGCTGATCGGCTTTAGGGATTTTCGTGTCGCATCACTCTGCCAAAGTCTGTCTACCAGGGCTACATCAAAGAATACGAGGGTGCAACTCTAATGCAGGTAGCGTCAAGCTCAATGCTTTATCTTTTTCATGATGCTTTCTTACGTAGTGTGAGCTGAATCCAGCTATTTCGCACACGCAACTGTCAGTCATATTAAGAAAACAAAAGGAGGTACTGTACTGCTGCTACAATTCTCTCTGCAGCGTGGAACGCACAAAATATTTTTTATTGTAGGTTGTTCGGCAGCTGATTGAAAAGAAGCAAGGAATCAGGAGAGTGTATCCAGGCTTGAAGTGCTTCAAGGAGGGCGCGCGGCAAATTCCAATTGAAAGCATTCCTGGCATACGTGAGAATGAAGATACAGTACATACCTTGCACGTCAATTGTTGTTTATTTACAGTGGAGACGAACTGGAAACCGCCATCTGGTCAGAAGTGAGTCCACTTTGCACTTGGATCGGTTGGTGCACTGATAGCGAGCGGTGTGTAGAGACGCAGCTGATTTTGATCCAGAACTTCTTCAGCCTAAGCTAAAGCAACTGTATGTGCAGCTGAAGGTGACTTTGAATGAGGCAAAAAAGTGGTAGATGAATCCCTTCTCTTGGCTTAGAATCATCCCGATTCTTGGCCGTTTCACAAGCCAGTTGATCAGAATGACGTTCCTGACTACTACGATGTGATCAAGTTTCCTATGGGTTAGATCAGCTGTTGCACCTGAATACCAACTAGCCTCACACTACTTAAATATAGATTTGCAATCCATTGGTAATCGTTTGAAGTCTGGTTATTATGCTAATAGAAAATTGTTTACGGCCGATGTCATTCGGATGCTAAACAATTGCAAAGTGTACAACGACAAGGATACTGAGTACTACCAGTGTGCCGTAAGCGTGGAAAAATTTTTCGTATCTAAAATGCACCAGTAAGAGTTACAACAGAACTGACTGACATAACACTGACGTCATACGACACTAGCGCGAGTCAGAGATCACTCATCCCCTCCACCAGGGCGAACCTTGACCCCTTCTAGGCCGAAAGGAGAAATTTTGTTCGACGTAAAAGCGACAATGCGAAGAGCTCAGCAGATTCTAGTTCAAGTGCTTCACCGCTCTTGCGTAGACTTCCCGTTCTATACGTTCTGCACTTAGCCCCGCGCTTTCGTGCGACGCGCGAGCTACCGAGCTTCTGTTTCACAACAAAGACCGCCTGCTAACCTCGTAAGTAACAGGCTGCGCTGCAGAAATGAGCACCATTTGAACGTGAATCATGCATGATGCAAGGGCATCGCGTTCGTTCCGCAACAGCAGGCTTGGATCATCGAACGATTTGGAAAATTTAACAGAATACTTCATCCGGTAATTAGGGAATGTTTATTCGTGTTTTTTATTGCCAGCTCGGGGGTTTCGCGTGTAGGGACTGAATTTTTGCATTCCTGTTTTGGAGCAAATCAGCTACGTGCAGAGCTTGAAGGAAATAACAATAGACATTCCACAGCAGTCCGCTATAACCTTAGGCAAGGACTTCGAGTTAATGACTTTTATGTTTTTAATTATTAGTAAATCAACCAGATAATGTTACACTTCATATTGATGGAGTGCTCTATTACAAGATATTTGATCCTTACAAAGTAAGGAACGGCTGAAGAAAATTGCACAAGAGAGAAATTGTTTAGGCGTCCTATGGGATTGAACATCACAGTTATGCTGTCGTCCAGCTGGCACAAACAACAATGAGATCAGAACTTGGTATGCGATCAAATTTGATAGACTGAAGATATCATAGATGAACATTTCTACAGGAAAGATATCTCTGGATAATGTCTTTCAGGAAAGAACAGCCCTAAATCATGGTATTGTTGGTAAGAGTTACATGCTGTGGGTGTGGATATGGCACTGGAACAATTTTGCATATACAGAGGCTATTAATAGTGCTTCAGAAGCGTGGGGAATTCACTGCATGAGGTACGAAATTAGAGATATTCAGCTTCCCGAGAAGGTGAAAGAAGCTATGCAAATGCAGGTAAGACTGCCCTTCTCTGTGAAAATAAATAAATAAATAAATAAATAAATACCTAGGTGGAAGCGGAAAGGAAAAAGAGAGCTCAAGTTTTAACTTCAGAAGGCACGGAGAAATTATTAAGCTATTGCGGTGGCATGTGACGTTGGGCAATCGTTGGGTTGTAGGCGAACGGCAAGCTGCTATCAATGTTGCCGAAGGACACAAACAAAGTCAAATTTTGGCGTCAGAAGCGTTAAAGATGGAGCAAATAAATGAAGCTGAAGGTAGGTAGGGGAGAGGGGATTTCAAATGAAATACTATATTACCCGAAATCGTTCTCTAATAAGGCGAGGCAAAGGCGATAATGGCTCGAGCAGACGCTCGAGCTCGGGCTATTCGTGCTGTGGCTGCGGCAATTGAGGAGCAGGGCGGCGCTAACGCTGCTTCTCTCAGCGTAGCAGAGCAGGTTAGTGTCTCTGATATTTGTTACTGCAGCAGGAAATGTGACGCAAAAACTGATTTTTAGTACGTCGACGCGTTTGGAAACCTTGCCAAAACAAACAATACTGTTCTTCTGCCATCAGACACAGGAAACATTGCTTCGATGGTAGGCCAGGTGAGAATTTAAACGATTGAAGTATGGCTTTAGCAAATTGGGTTCTAAGGCAATGAGCATATTTGGTCAAATGACAAAAAAAGGAGACGGAAATCAAACTGACCCAAGTCCTCGTGGTGGCAGTGGCCGTGGCCGTGGAAGTAGCCATGGCAGCGATAGGGGCGTTGGTGGCGGCGACGGCAGCGGCATTGAGGGGTCTCAATCTCGACATGAATTCTCTGTCTTTACGTCGCCAACGAGAAAGCTCCAAGATCATTAGTACTGGTGTTCTGTAGGACTTGGTGACAACTGTTTGATTCAGCTTTGTACACTGTACTTTTCTAATCATTGCATTGGAACTGCAAAGCTAAGACACGTGTCAATTTTTTGTGCAGACCCTTGGAGTGTCTTCTCAGAATCATTTACCTTGATTGCGTATGTTCTCACGTGCTGTGACGTGTGAAGAGGAGGAGACTTACAGCAATGACGTAATCTTAAGCCGGAGCCTTTGTTCTTCTTATTTGGCCTCTCGTCAACTTGAAGTCCTACCAGTCTGCCGTCGTCTCAAGATCTTTCTGGAATATCTGGGACAATGCACATGTAAGATACTTCTAGGTCATTGGTTTCTCAGGGATTAATGGCTATTTTAGATTTATTTTTCTCTACTTCGTCGCTGCTGAAGGAACAACCATGATGGAGAACGCTCTAAAATTACCAGTTCAGCAGGTTTGCCAGTTTAGAGAAGCTTTCGTTGAGGTAGAGGGCTCAGGGAAGGGGAACTATCTGTAACGTATCGAAAATGCCCTAATTATATTTGCGGTTTGATGGCATGCTCACAAGGAGGCAAGCTGCTCCTCTTCATAGCAAACATTTCATGATAAAACAATGCAATTAACGTTGCAATTAGAATGCTTCGCGTCCCTTTACGTCGGTATAGCCATAAATGATAAAGCATCTGCTTGTCGGACAGTAAAAACCGCCAAACAGAGAAGACCCGTATTGTGTAGGCCAGATAGAATGTTTTTATACGAAGAAATAGAGCAAGGCATCCGCGGGTGGTCCCGTGGTGTAACGGTCTAGCACTTTGGACTTTGAATCCAACAATCCGAGTTCGAATCTCGGCGGGACCTCGTTTTTTTTCAAGCTTTTTTTTTCTAAAGCTTGAAATTCGTTTTATACATTGTGAGGCAGCTTGTGTGCGTTCACATTTGAGGTTCAGATTGAGGTTGAAAGAAGGTTTAGCGCGCTCTTCCCTTAGGCAAGATGGCGGATCTCGAAATGGAGTCCCTGCTCAACGACGTGCGGAAAGGGCATGCAAACGCGTTCTATCTACTGCAAAGGCGTCTGCTCGTTATCTCCTATACTACCAACGCGGCGGCGCCCTTGCTCGCCAACGCCGCCCCGCTGTCCCCAACTCGAGTCTCGAAACCGTCGCCTTGCGGAGCGTCAAGTCGCCGCTCCCCTGTACATGTGCACTGCGCCGAGAAGCAACGTTCGCGAACTTGTCACCGTCGAAGGATCGTCAGTCTACATGTGGTGTATGGCCGACAACGTCAAATTTGCGTGGCTGAAAGAGGGCGAACGAATCGTCGCCGACGGGCGCTACAAGCTTGGGAACGGGTACTTCAACATCAGCAACGTAAGGATGAGCGACTCCGGTCAGTATACGTGTCTTTCCCACACCGGAGAGAAGCTAGGCTTTCAGCTAATAGGTCAGTGGGGATAGCATGGGGGCTGCTTGATTGATGTTGCGTTTATAGTTAAAAATCTTGAGTGGTTTTATAAAGAGACCGTGCTTATTGACTATGGCACCACTGTGCTGGTGGAGTGCCAGGAGCAGTACAGCTACACGGCTTGGAAGAAGAGCAGCGTTCCCATTCGATTTGGTTCAGTCGAAAAGACGCTTGTTTTGAAGAACTTCACTTCTGCCGACTGTGGACTTTATGAGTGTTACTATGAGAGCCCACCGACTTCTTCCAGCGACGTGAAAGTGTTCTCGGGCGAATTGCTTCTTTTTGGTGAAAAGGTGAGACTTCCTTGTATAGACGAAGAGGCAGTCACTTGGTTGAAAGATGGCACCGTCATTGACTCAAAGTGCGATGTAAGGAATAAGAATAATTATTGTGATGATACGATGTAGCACTATTTCTCTCTTGATTAAGATAATGAAAGATGGCAGCTTATATCTTGGTGCAGTAACAATGCTGGAGGTCGGCATCTACACCTGTTTCTATCGGGGTGAAATGAAACAAAATCACTCCGTCGACGTTGCAGGCAAACGGAATTTTTTAGTATTTTTATTACCTAATTCATTTCTTGCAGAACCTCCAGCTATCACGAGGTTAGTCAGTCGTTCTTCTGGAAATTTATCCGTTGGCAGTTCTGCTGTCGTTTCCTGCGCTGATTCGCTGACGATTCTGTGCGAAGCTATTGGGTATCCACGCCCCACAAACCAGTGGAACGTCGACGGCATTCCACTGTCGTCGGGGCGGCATCCTCGCGCTCGCTTGGAACCGGACGGATCGCTGCGTCTCACAAACATTCAGCCAATGGATCAGGGCACATATCAGTGCAACGCATCTAACACGGTGGGATTCAGCGTCATGGAGACTGAAGTCAAAGTCAGAAGTAAGGGTCACGAGCGCTCGTACGCCGATATCTTACTAAATATCGTAGTTGCGCTCTGCCCCAAGGCACCCAATATCACCCGAACTCCAGAAAAGATGAAAAAAGTTTCATCGAGAGCTCTTTTGGGCAACGTTGCCATGGAAAAAATCGCCGTGCAACGTAAATGGGTTCTTCTGATTGACTGCATCGCGTCCGGCTCGCCGGTGCCGCTCATCACCTGGCGTCAGCCCGACGGTCGTCTCGTCGAACGAACGGGCCGAATTCGACAGCCGAGACACGGCAGACTTCGCATCGGTGGCGTTCGACGCGACGACGCAGGTTTGTATACGTGCACGGCCCGCAATTGGGTTGGTCGCGATTCGATTCGCGTTAACGTAACTGTAAGAAATCCCCCCGAGCCCGTCGTCTTTGACGGTCGTACGGGAGGGAAAGTGAGAACGGCGATCAGCTTCGCCGAAGGAGAGGAATTGCGTCTTGTCTGTCGCGACGTCGCGGGCGCAGAGTCGAGGCTCTCGTGGGTGGGAGAGAACGACGTCGAGTCGTTCTATCGATATTCCGCGCTCGTGTTGCGCGGCAAGATGTCGTCGAAGTTGGTCGGCTCGTATCGGTGCGCGGCAGAAAGTGCTGTCGGCAGCTTGGTGACTTCCGCCGCTGTCGTCGTGACGATGAGTGCGTGAGAAATTAGTTGACTTAAGTTACTGATCAATTTTTTCTTTTCCGGCTGCAGAACCGCTTAAATTCACTGTGCAACCCTCGTTTTCAGTCAAGATCGACCGCTTACCGATACCGATTTTTTCTTCGAAAACCGTTCTCGCCGACGACGGCTCCTCGTTCGCGATATCGTGCGCTTGCACTGACGCAAGTTCGTTGGAGTGGTTAAAAGACGGAGCGTCCGTGGATTCGAGCGTCCGACGAAGGATACACACAGCGTGGCAAAACGACGACGCAACAAGCAGCCTAGCTTTCACACAGTTTTCCTCTAACGACACGGGCGTTTACACGTGCTCCATTTCGAACTCGTTTATAAGTAAAACTTCTTCCGTGACAATTTCGGTGAAAGGTCTGAAAGCCAAAACGAAATTCGAGCAGATTTTCTTATTTTTTTCGTTCGTAGGTTTGCCTGTTATAGGAGCGTCGTCGCAGTTTTCGAAGATAAATGGGGTTGAAAAGTATGTGAGTATTGGAAACGACGTGACGACACGCGTCGGGGAAAACGTCGCTCTTTACTGCATGGCAGTCGGCGAGCCGCCTTTGTCGATATCGGTTTTTCGTAACGGCGTTCCGTTGAGACAGTACGGACTAACATCGACCAGTTCAATTTTGGTATAATGAAAAATATCAGTTGTGTTCAGTTGGTATAGCAAGGTGTCTTTTAGAGTTTGGTTCTCGCCTTGATGAACGTCGCCTTGAAGCCGGCTACGACGTACGAATGCAGAGTCAACAACGCTCGCGGTTTTGCTAGCAAGAAGTCAGTAGTGAACGTGATTGGTACGCGTAAATATTCAAACCGATATTTTCGCACGTGCTTTCTTTCCTCTCGTTTTCAGCTGCTCCGACTATTGCGTTATTCCGAGGACGTCAACGAATTCGTTCGAGTTTGGACGTGGCCTTGAATTCGAGCGTCTCTGTCGATTGCGTTGTGACCGGCGGTCGACCCACGCCCGTCATTCGATGGGAAATGGATCGCGGCCGCCGCGTCGTCAACAGCGACAATCGCGTACGCTCTATGCCTTTGGCTTCGCTGAAATCAAGACTTATCATTGATACAATGACGATTGCCGACGCGAAGACGTATACGTGCGTCGCAGAAAACGAGGCGGAAGCGGTCAGCAGTGACATTCAGATATTGGCTTTGGCAGGTACGTAAATCCAACAGGGAGATGTAGTCAAACGAAAGAGGAGCTGTAGTGTGTTATTCCGCGATCTGATCCCTTAACCAATGCATAAATAGATCTTTCATCAATGCTCGGGATTACGATTTTGTATAGGGGGGATTATGCCATGTTTGATGAACGAGGCTTTGTAACTTTAGTACAATTTCTCTTGTGGAAATGCTTAATTAATAATTCTGGCATTGTTTAGGGAACGATGCCTTCAACTTCTCGTATCCCGATCTCGATTCGGCCGAAGCGCCGACGGACGAGTCGGAAGCGAACCGTTACGACGACGACGACGAGTTAGACGACCTGAAATGGTCGACCGTCGACAGGGCCGGTCGCGTGACGCTGTACGACGCGTCGGCGGAATGGACGGCACCGGAAGAAGAAGAAGAGGAGGAGGAAGAGCTCGTGAGCGGCGCGAGAACAATAGGAGACGACGAGAAAGCGAGATGTGAAAGACGCGCGACCGCTCGTCGCCAATTGAGAGCCATAGTGGATCAAGACGACCGAATGGAAGTCAACAACACCACGCGGTATCCTGTCAAGGCGACCGGAGTTGTTTTCTACACCAAACCGTATTCGCGTATTATTCTTACCTGCTTATGATTCTGTGATTGCCTTTTTTAGTTCGGATCCGGGTGAGCCGAGATTCTGCACTGGAACGCTTATCAATGTACGGCACGTATTGACGGCAGCGCACTGCATCAGCGACGGAAACGGCCACTTTTACTCCAACATTACATTTGCGCCAGCTGCCAACGGCAAGGCGCCGATTCCGTTGCCGTACGGAGCGATTCCGTGGGAAAAGGTGACGCTCGCGTGGGAGTGGTACAATAGAAAGAGGGGGTGAGTTTTTTCCTCGCAGCTGATGACCGTCGCTGGATATCACTATAAACGATTGACAGGATACGATTACGGTACGAGATACACGTACGTCGCGCTTTTACTAACGAAAATTGTGTGTTACAGGATTAATTGTATTAGCTAAGGGTCCTGGTCACTTTATGCCGTTCATGCGCAGCCGATTTCTCCTGCGAAATCCCATTCCGTCGCCTCTTGTCAGCATCAATCAGTATCCCATTGATAAGGAGAACGGTGGCGTGCCCGTCATGGTGTACGCCAATTGTTCGGTGGGTCGACCGCTTTACCGCAATCTGACCATATCGCATACGTGCGACACGGCGGGCGGCGCGAGCGGATCAGGTATGTACGCGTCGTACAGAAAGAAGCCCCAGCCAGCGGTCGTGCTCATTCACACGGGCCGCCTATTCTCCACGGGCAACAACCGCGCTCTTGTCATCGACAAGGCGAAATACTGGCAGCTGTGTCGGTGGATCGAAAGTACCGGTGGCAAAGTGGACGGCGGATGTAGAGCGCGATTTGGAAAGAACCGAAACAAAGAAGTAACCGTCGCCGGTGGGACGAATTAACGTTGCGTGTGGACACCTCACAAGTGGGGGTTGGAATCGCTTCTTACCTCAGCCTATTGTTTAGTGATTATAGGATCTTGTTCTCTTGAGACCGGCCATTTGGGCGTGCGAGACATCGATTAGGGTCTTGCTCTGTTGTTCAAACACCGTTTCGCCGGGTTAGTCTCCTACGGTTCTTGTTCCCATCACTCGCCGCCGGGTGTAGGAGGCACAGCCACCGAACGAGATTATCGGACGAGGGAATTGGCTCTCCGTCGTCCAATGGAGGGAGTCGTTGGACCCGGCATCGGATTAATTTCGCGTCATTCATTCCAAAGTTCTCCTTGGCATTTTCCCCATCATTTTTCTTTGTTTTGGATATCCGCATTGCTAATTCGATTTCGGCCCAGCGATCGTAACTCGATTATTCCGTTTGAAAGCCTCGGGATTTCGTCTGCGTCGACTCAGTGTCCTAGCGGCGACCCGAGGGTGCACGTAGTGGGACACGCTGTTTTCGGCCGGCTGTAGCAATCAATCTCATCGACGTAGGACTAACCACTGGGGAGTAAGAGGCAACTGAACAGCAGCGCTATGCCGAGATTTGGACGAAGTGCTGCCTGCGCAGTGTCCCTCTTTCTTTTCCTCAGTCTGATTGTTCAGGTAAGGCAAATAGTCTGAAGTAAGCACCGTAATGAAACGCAAAGACGCGGAGCCCATCACGTGCTTTTTATTTCATTCCTACCGGAAGATCATTTCGCGTATATGCCTTAGCAGTTTCTTTTCTTGCAAAGGCAAACGCTCTGCATTTGGCCGGGGAGGGGGCGGGCATCTCTGCCTAGCCTGTGTGCTTTGTTCTAACAACCTTTTCACGGGCTCCACCTAATTGGCCGCATCCTTTGCAGCACGTGCTTGCACCACAACAATTATAATACGCGCACATGTGCTTGTCCGGGCTAGACTTGGCGCTTGATATGAATAACGTAAATGTAAACAAAAGATTTTTTTCCCATGGCAGGCCAACGCTCAAACCCAGCCGCAATTCGTCTTCGACGACAGTCCTCCAGTACGAGACACTGGACCGACTGGCAACGTGCGCTTGACGGCGAGCGTTGGACTCGACTTCATCGAACTTCCTCGCTACAGCGAACTGATCGTTCGATGCCGAGCGACGGGCGATCCAGAACCCGAAGTCTTCTGGTATCGCCTGAACAGTATGACGCGAAGGATGCGCACCAGTGAAAGCCGGAGACAGCAGCTTCCTGACGGCAGTATGTCCATCTCCAAAATGAACGTCCGCGACCAAGGCACCTATACGTGCGTGGCGCAGAATAGCGAGGGAAGGATAACGTACACGGTGGAAATTAGGCTGATTCGTAAGTCGTAGGGACGTCGCCACGTGGTATTTTAATTAATTACTTATTTTTTCTCGTTTTTTTCTTGCAGCTGCTCCGGATATCGTGACTCCGGATCCAGCCGAGCCGATTTTTCCTATTCCGGATAATCGTCTTTACCTTGCTGGCCAGGACGTTCAAGTACTCGAAGGTCAATCGTTCTCGTTGAATTTCACGGTCGCTGAAGAGCGTGACGATATCGTGTACACGTGGGAGACGCCGACAGGGAGCGTGACTCTTGGCCAGTCTGCCGGCTCGAATGTGGAATTCGTGGCAAGCTCCCGACTTCTTGTTGTCATGGGCGCAGTACTAGACAATGAAGGACGATATCGACTGATAGCAAGAAACGAGGCTGGCAGAGATAGAATTATCTCTCAAGTCAGCGTTTTTGGTGAGAAGATTTACGTAGGATTTATCTGCATTGTCGCCTCACACTTATCTTTCTTCCTAATGTTTAATGAAAGATATAATGGTAGCCAACCAAATCATTTTAGAGCTAGGAGCTACCTCTACAATGATTCGGTTAATTGTGCTACAGATAACTTAGGCAGTTGCTTTTAAAATTTCTCTTATACTTTTGTTTTTTTTTTTAGTTATGCCTGTTGTCAAATTGTCGGCTCGCGACGGCATTCGCGTGCGAAGAAAGCGCGTTCGTCCGACCGACGACGGTTCTCTCGTCATCGGCGCTGGCGACTCTTTCTCCATCGACGCGTCGTTCACGGGAAACCCGTCGCCGACGTTCTCGTGGCGTCGCGACGACGTTTCGCTGACGGCGAGCGGTCGACTGGCAATACGCACACGAAACCGGGCGACCAAGGCGGTGAGCCGATTGCATCTACGACGGCCTGTGGCGTCAGAAAGCGGCGTGTATAGCGCCAACGGAGAAAACGGCGCCGGCATGGCATCGTCAGACGTGAATATCACCGTTCAACGTAATAACGCTTAGAAACGACGTAATAGTGCTTTCGTAGCAAGCTAAGAGCTGGTAGGGCTCAAATCCCGAAAGAGAGAGTATAGGTCATGAGAATCGTCATGAAATCGTGGGACTAATAGAAAGAAAGAAAACCATAGTTATAGTAGGAGATAGATTCCTCAGGATACGTTGCATAGCTAGCTAATAAGCCAAGAGATTTGCCTTGTTCCTACACGTTCCTTATGTATGTATTCATTGATTTTGTTCTTAGCTGCTGGAGCCGCTAGAATCATCCGCAAGCCAGCCGATTCGCTTCCCACCGAGACGACACGTGGCGTCATCGGATTCATGGGCCAGAAACGAATTGTCATCCCGCGCGGTCGAGAACTCACCATCGAGGCGGTCACCGTCGGCGATCCGCAGCCGACCGTGACTTGGTATCGCAACGGCCAGCGACTTCGAAATAACAATCGCATTACCATCTCGGACGGCAGCGTATTGACCTTGCGACCGTTCGCCAATCGCGACGTGGGCACGTTCAGGGCAGAGGTCCAGAACAGCGTATCGAGCGACTCGGAAACGATCGAAGTCGTTCAAGCGAGTTCGTACAGAAAACCGCTCTGTTTCTTCAAAAGAATGGCGTTTATCTTTCTTTAGGACGACCGACGATTGTTCCTCGTGCCCCTAGCGACTCCGGTGCGCCCGTTCCCGATGGCGACGTTAATCTCTATGCCGGATGGGACGCGGATGTTCTTCTCGGACGCCAGATAACGATTGATGTTGAAACCGACGGTCTTCCCACTCCCACCGTCGCCTGGAAATTGCCGTCAGGGGATCGACTTAGCGCGGGCGAAAGCAGCGGACGAGCGTCCGTGCTCGCCAACAATAGTTTGGTCGTCAGAGGGCTTCGGCGTGGCGACGCCGGCACGTATACGGCAATCGCGAGCAACAACGCCGGCTTGGCGCGAGCGCGATCACGCATTCGGACTATCAGTAAGTTCACCTGATGGGCTCTTTTTGCGACGAACGCGTTATGGGGTTTTTCTTTACAAAGGAAAAACAGAGGTGTATTCCGAGCTTTTGAATGGTGTGAAAGTGGACGGTCGCCAAGTGTTCGCATCGCGAGGAGGCCAAACGGATTTTGTGCAGATGAATGCGGGCAGTCAGTTGACGTTGGAAGGCGCAATCGCCGGTGCGACTGCGTCGTCGCTTTCGTGGCAAAAAGACGGATCTCAGATACTAACGGGCGGTCGATTCCTGATTCAATATCTCGGTAACGGCGGCAGTCGTCTCGTGATCAATAACGCGGCGACGTCCGACTCGGGCCTGTACTCTCTCAGCGGCGGAAACAGCGCCGGCACCGTGACAACAGCGGGCTCAATTCGAGTAGCAGGTAAAATATAACTACGAATGCTAATTATTGGGGAATTAAATTTGCTTTAGCTGCTAATGCTCCTGTTTTTACGAGACAGCCGCTTCGACCTCCGACTATTGACGGCAATTCGGTTTCTGCCGACGTATCTCGTACGGAGATTCTCGTCTCTCCCGGACAGACGTTGCGATTGCGTGGCTCGGCGCGCGGCACTCCGACGCCGTTGTACACGTGGGAAAGAGATGGAACAGCAGTGCAAAGCAGCAATCGCATTCTGATGACAGCCGACGGAACATTGGAAATCAGAAACTTTGCTCGTCGCGAAGCTGGAACGTACACGTTGACGGCGACAAACAGTGCTGGGTCAGACAGCGAGTCAATCAACGTCATATTACCAGGTACATTAAGTTTGCATTAGACGACGATACAGTCTTGGGTAATCGTGGGTATTTAGAAAAGCCTGTTTTCGAATTGGTCGTTATTCCGCCGTCGTCACCACCTGATGTTTTCATCGCCGCCGGCGACGACGCGGAAGTCTCTCAAGGCGGCTCGCTTCGCATCATAGCAACGACTCGCGGACTTCCAGCACCCAGAGTTCGCTGGCGTTTGGCGTCGGGTCGGACGCTGCAAACGGGTCAATCGTTCAATCGATTTCAGGTTTTTGAAAACGGCACGCTTCTGATACGAAACGTTCAAGTGAGCGATCGAGGTCGATACAGAGTCAGAGCGGCAAACGTGGCAGGACGAGCAAGACGGTCGTCGACAGTTCGAGTTGTGGGTAAGCGTCTAGAGATCGCTATTTGTCCTCATGATTGATCGACGATCGTTTTAGCTCCTCTTCGTCGCGGACGTCCTGCGCTCGAGTCGGTCTTCTCGGGCGGCGTTCGAGTGGCGCCGTCTCGCGTGTCTTCGTCGGTGACGTTGCCCGTTGGCCAGAGTTTCTACATCGAGTCGACGTTTTACGGTTTTCCGTCGCCGCGAGTCGACTGGTTTTTCAACGGACAACCGATCGTCGAGAGTGGCGAGATTTCAATTGAAACGCTGACCGTCGGCGAGAAGACGACGAGTCGTCTGACGCTCTCGAATCCTAGTGCAGAGACGAATTTCGGATCGTATCTCGCTCGATCCGGCGACATCGAAGACGCAGTTGAAATCGTTTTGTCCGGGGATGGAAGTCCGGTCATTAATCGTCAAGTACCGCTGGCTGACAAAATCACGGCAAATTTGCACGAAACGACGATTGGACGATCGATTGTTTACGCCGCACCGGAAGCTACGGTTCGCGTCAGGTGTACGGCAACTGGAAAGCCAGCTGCGACGATATCGTGGCTCTTTGATGATACAACAGTATCGTCAACGGGACGACAGAAGTCTCTTCCCGACGGCATTCTCGAAGTGGAAGGCGTGACACGTGTAGAGACGTACACGTGTATGGCGGTGAATTCAAAAGGGGAAGATACGGAGATAATTACATTGCGACCAGCCGGTAAATTAATAAGGCACGCACGAGACTCTTATTTTCACAAATGCTGTATTTTTTCAGAGGAACCGTCACTCGAAAGCAGTGGGCCGGCCGTCGTCGTCTTTCCTTTGCCGGACGAAGATCTCCAATACGAGGCTGGTCAAACGGCGTGGATCCGTCGTGGACGAACGCTGACGATTCCGATTAAATTCGACGGCAATCCAGCGCCAATTGTATATTGGTTTCTTCCCGGAGGACGAAGAATCGGCGTCGGAGAGACAGACGGTCGCGTTCGCGTTTTGGACGGCGGCGCGCTTCAGATCAGCGACGCTCAGCTGGAAGACGACGGATCGTACCGCGTGGTTGTGAGCAACAGAGCTGGGCAAGATTTCGTCGATACGCCTGTACGAGTTGGAGGTAAGCATCTTTAAATTACCCTAGTTTCAGGACACCCAAAACCTACTCACCTATCAGAATGCACAGATGTTAAGGCAAAAGGGGGGCCCTTAAAGCGAGTCAAATATTTGAGATTGGTAACAGTTAGGAAAAGTCAAGAAAAAGGGGCCCCTGAGAGGGAGTCAAATATTTGAGAAAGGTTAGGAATTTTTAACCTATCAGTGCCTGCAACTCGTTGCGCGCGAGTCGAGCTTGCGGTTCAGGCGCATGGAACGCCACTCGCGCATAAAAAGTAGCAGCGGGAACGCCCACTTTTGACAGGCAAGTGTCTTCAACTCGTTGCGCGCGAGCGGCGCTTGCGGTTCAGGCGCATGGAACGTTACTCGTGCATAAAAAGTAGAGTTGACGGGAATGCTCATTTTTGACCTAGACTATAGCTATAGGGCTGTGATCTTACCTCTTTTGCTTTATAGCAACTATTGCTGTGAGTCAAGCACCGGAGGACGGCGTTTTCGTTGACGGCGTGCGTGTCAGAGCCGATTCCGACGGAGAATTTGTAATTCGAAGCGGCTCTGAGTTATCAATCAACGCCGGTTTTGATGGGATCTCCAACGAGGACGTGCAATGGGCTTTCGACGACGGCGACGCTTTGCTGGGACGGGAAGATCGGGCGTCAATCAGCGTCACGCCAGACGGCAGTCGACTAACAGTGTCGTCCGTCAATGAAACTGATGCTGGAACGTTTTCCGCTTTTGCTTCGAGTGACGTCAATTCCGTCGGTGCCGGCCTTGTCATAAAAGTTGTTGGTATGTCTAGTACTACATTTCTTACCGTCTTGCAATTTTTTCTTCAGGATCTGGTTCTGCGATGATCAATCGACGGGCTGACATTCCGGTCACACGAACGCCTGATTCGGTGACGGCGAGTGTCGTCGAACCGCTGATTTACGTCGCAAGAGGACAGACACTTTCTATTCCGTTTGCGGCAGTAGGAACGGTCAGTTGGATGAAAGATGGCGAACCGTTGGCGCAGGACGAGCGCATTCAAGTCGCTTCGGACGGCAGTTTGCAAATTCAAGAAGTGAGAGAAGAAGACGAAGGAACCTACGCCGTTACAGCAACGCAGAATATGGCAACGGATACGCAAGAAGTTCAGATTAGATTGGGAGGTGAGATCATCGTATGAGCTAATGCGTTTAATCCAAGTTCTACGTCGTTGTAGCCATTCCCAGAATAAAGACGGTAGCTGATCAAGATCCTGTGCGACCTTTACCGAATAGCGACTTGACATACGATGCCGGACAATTGGCGGAAATATCCGCAGGACGAACGCTGCTCATCAACGCTCCTATAGCTGGTACCCCTCAATCCAGTGTCGAATGGTCGCTTTCGAATGGGAATACGCTTCGGCCGGGTGAAAGCAGCGGTCGTTTTAGCGTGACGGAAAACGAAGCGCTGAGAATTGTCCGCGTGCGAAGCACCGACTCCGGCGCGTATCAATTGCGTGCCGCCAACGTGATAGGAGAAGCGACGCGAACGACGACGGTCGTCGCTTACGGCGCTCCCGTTATCACGCAAAGTCTTCGCGATTCCATCGCAGTTGCTGGCGTTCCGGTCGCCGTCGACGACAGCGGCGTTGCCGTCGTCGGAGCGGGATTAACGTTGAGTATGGAAGGCGGAGCGGGCGGCGCTCCGCAACCAGTTGGACGCTTTCTCAAGGACGGGCAACTTGTTGCGACCGGCGGTCGGTACGTTGTCGAGACGACGACATCGGGAACGCTGCGTCTTACTGTGCAAAACGTTGAAGTTGGCGATTCGGGCGCATACGCATTTATTGCCGAGAGTCCGGGCGGCGCCGAAACAACGGAGATCAGCTTGACAGTCGAACGTAAGTAGTGGGAAGAGAGGGAGATCCTTAGATTCGCCTTGTTGAAACGAGAGTCGCCAGATAACGTTTGAATAGCAACGCTTATTCTAATGTGGTACTTTTGTTTAGCGAATGAAGGCCAACCGCTGGTGCTTTGGCGCGGAGGAGACGCCGTTACACGGGGGAACGATGTGACTGCCTACATGGGCCAACCGAGCGTCTCCGTCAATAATGGTCAAAATTTGGCGCTTCGCGTTCCGTCGAGCCGTAACGGACCGTTTAATTACGAATGGGAGCGAAACGGCCAACGAATTACGAGTGGCGGAAGATTTCAGATCAATGCTGCCGACGGCACGTTGCAGATAAACGATATACAAGACGGCGACGCTAGAAATATTACTTACACTGTGACGGTTTCCAACGCAGTAAGGTCCGTGCAACGTTCGATTGCCGTTGTCGCTCCAACTCGTCTCGCTTTTGCCGAAGCGGCCAGTGTCGCCACACAACGTCCTCTTCCGAACGTCGATTTGTCGTACCAAGTCGGGCAGACGGCCGAGATTCTGCGTGGTCGCACCTTGCAAATTTCTGCCGTCGTATACGGCACCCCAGCGCCGTCGTTGCGATGGAGATTGCCGTCGGGTCGACTGTTGTCGCCGGGAAAAAGCAGTCGTCGGGTGAGCGTTCTGAGCGACGGCACTTTGGTCATTCGACAGGCGAATCCAAAGAACGCTGGCACGTACGTGCTGACGGCAACAAACGCACGCGAATCGATTCAAGCGAGATCAGATGTCAGAGTATTCGGTAAGATCTTCTAGAACGTTTCAAAAGGTACCTACCAAATCTTTCTGTGTAGTTCCTCCTCGTGTAAGAAATGCAATTGGGAACAATTTAGCTGTGGACGGACGTCGCGTTCGTCCGACGTCGACCGGATTCTTTCTTGCCGACGTCGGTTCAACTGTCACCATGGCAGGCAGTTTTACGGGATCGAGTCTCGCTGGAATCCGCTTCATCAAAGACGGCGTCGGAATCACGTCGGGCGGCCGTTTCTCCGTCGCCAAGGTCGGCAATAAGTACCAGTTGACGATTACGAACGTGCGAGAGGACGACAACGGCGTCTACGCGATCGTAGCGGAAAACGAAGCAGGAACGGCGAGTTCGTTTATCGAATTCGAAGTGGTCGAGAGCGGATCGCCGCGGATTGAACGTCAACCGACGGCCGAGCCGACGGAAGACGCGCAAGGCGTACGAACCGTGATCGGTCGTCGACGAGTTTTCGTTACTCGAGGCCAACGCTTGACCATAGCAAGCTCGGCGACGGGAAATCCGACGCCGACGATCACTTGGCTACGCGACGGCAAGCCTCTTCGTACAAACATGCATTTTATTATTGGCGCCGACGGAAGCCTGACAATCACGAAAGTGGCGAATCGCGACGCTGGTATCTTTGAGATTCGGGCTGAGAATTCGGCGGAATTCGACGAAGAAACGATAGAAGTTGTTATTACGAGTGAGTTGGATGACAGCGCGAGAAAAATTTTCTGTGAGCTTATTATTTCATAGAATCGCCGAAAATTAAGAGAAGACGAAAACGAGGTCCTCGTCAACGACCAACAGGAGACGTGACGGTGACGGCGGGACAGCCGGTGGACATCAACGTCGGCCGCACATTCACCATAGAAGCCGATTCCGGCGCCGTTGGTCGTCCACGAGCGCGCCTTCGCTGGCAATTGCCTTCGGGTCGATACATGAGGAGAGGCGAGACGTTCGATCGATTTAGCGTGTCTAACGATGGTACGTTGCGAGTACGAAATGTTTTGCCTTCCGATGCCGGACGGTACACCGTATCTGCGAATGGCAAGGGCAACGGAGACAAAGTCGTCACCGCCGTTCGCGTTTTCCGTAAGTTTTTTGACCGAATCAAACCTTCTATTACCCGAATCTAATGACAACGATTTTTTTTCCAGGTCCTACTCGCATTGTTGCTCCTCTTCGTGATGGCGTGAGCGTTCGTCGTGCGTCTCCGGGATCAATGTTTGTCGCTACGTTACCGAGCTCAGACGACGTGCTCTCGGTCTCACCGGGCGAGTCGTTTCGAATGCGTTGCGAAGCGAGCGGATCGCCGGCACCGCTTGTCCAATTTCTCAAGGACGGCTCAGTGGTGAGTTCCGGTGTTGTGTCAGTCGGCGACAACGCTCAGCAACTAACCGTCACCGACGTAACCTCGCGTGACGCCGGTGAATACCAATGCTCGGCGACAAGCGAAGGCAACAGAGACAGCAGCTCCGTATCTGTCGTCATTGTTGGTAAGATCTTCTAATATAATGTACGCTATGTTATCAAAGAAATGCTTTTAGATGGACCTAAAGTGATAAAGAATTATGCCGTTGACCGTTCTGCTGAACGAGTAAGAGCACGTGCCGGTCGTCGTCGCGTGAGAGTGGGTCAAGGACAGCGCCTGGAACTGATCGGAACTGCGACGGGAGGAACGCCTCTTGCCGTCGATTGGTTGCGAAACGACGTCGTCATCGTCAACTCGAGTCGCGTCACCCAATGGAACGGCAGGCTGACAGTTTCCAACGTCGGCAAGACGGACGGCGGTGCGTACGTTTTCCGCGCTTCGAACTCTGCCGGAAGCGACGAAGAGACAATCGAAGTCACCGTCGTTGGAAAGCCTGGAATTCGCCGTCCGGATGCGGCGTTTGTAGAGAGGCCCCTTGCAGACACCGACAAAACATATTTTGCCGGACAAATGGCGGAAGTTGTTGCCGGCAGGAGCGTAACGTTGACAACTGAACTCGACGGCGACAATAGGGAAAATCTGAGAATAGTGTGGGAGTTGCCCTCCGGCGAGACGATTCGATCAGGTCAGATGCGGGGTCGCTACAGAGTCGGAAACAACGGCGGCTTAACAATCTCGAGAACTACGACCTCCGATTCGGGCACTTATAGTGTGCGCGTCAACGGAATGGGTGGCTCTGACAGTCTATCGACTCCGCTCTCAGTTGTTGGTGAGTCAGTACCTATCGCATCTGTAACGCGTTGGCTATACTGTATTCTTTCAGAACCCGCTGAAGTAACATCAGCTACCTACTCTTTGGACGGCACTGACGTCTTTCCCTCGTCTGATGGACGTCTCACCGCTTCCGTGGGATCCTCTTTGGTAGTCGAAGTTTCTATGTCAGGATTGCGAGGCAATGGCATTGCCGTTACATTCGACGGCGCGAGCGTCGATTCCGCTTTGGTTGAGCGGTCTGTGACAAACGGAGTCGACACGGCGACACTTCGTCTTTCCAATTTGGCAATGCAAAATTCGGGCAGATATACTTTTCGAGGCAACAACGCAGCCGGTTCCTCCGGACTATCATTTGATTTTACCGTGTCGGGTACGAATGATTTTTTAACGTTTTGGCTATAGACTATATTGACGGTTTAGATGATACGCGACCGTTTGTGATGAGCAACGACAATGCAGCAATTGAAACGGATGGCACAGGTGTGACTACGTCTATTGGTCGCTCCAGAGTATTTGTGCCGAATGGAAGAAGACTGCGAGTGAGAGGCGCCGCAGGTGGTAGTCCAAACCCGACATTCGAATGGCTGAAAGACGGCGAAGTTGTCAGTACGCTCTTAACACTAACAGTGGACGATTTCAATGAAGACGACGTCGGAACGTATACTTTTGTGGCATCCAATCGAAACGGTCAAGACAGAAAATCCATAGTGGCGCGATTAGCTGGTAAAAAAGAGCAGGAGTATTATAATCCCACAGAGTTATGAAAAATATTATTGCTGTCTTTTTTAGCGTCGCCTACACTTGATCGCAAGAATCCGGTTTCTGGAACGGACGGTCTTCCGTTTGACGGCGACGTCACGTACAGCATCGGCGAGCCAACGGCTTCCGCCTTTGTTGGACGGACTGTTACTTTAATCGATGGCGGATTCGGACAACCCGCTCCAGTCGTCACGTGGAAAACTCCATCGGGAAAGTCGCTCCAGCCAGGTCAGCAAGACGGGAGGCTTCTAGTGACCGACGACGGCAGTCTCGTCATCGAAAGCGTTCAAACTACTGACGCTGGAAGTTACGAGGTTTCTATGAGCAACGAAGCCGGGACCGACAGTGCAACGACAGACCTGAATGTTTTTGGTAAGTCAGCGATATTCATTTTCTGAGCCATTCACGTTTTTTTAAATTTAGCTGCTCCACAATTGACATTGTCGCCTCGTGATTCCGTCACCGTCAACGGCGAAACTCAAACTGTTCCCGAAAATGGACAAATATCAGTGCGTCGCGACGCGACTGTTACGATGGACGGTTCCGTAGTAAAAGCAGCCCAGCTGACGTTGAACTGGCTGAAAGACGGCGAATTAATTGAGCCGGGCGGTACAGTGGCCATTACTAGTACGACAGAAGGAATGTCGACTCGTAGCCGACTCTCGCTTACCGGCGAACTGATGCCAGGCCGATACACGTTCTCCGCTTCAACGAATGTTGGCTCTGTTTCCGACTACGTTATTCTCAACGTTCTAGGTCGGTGCATCAGTTATTGATTTCTTCCGCTAAATACTGTATCTTTTCAGATGAATCTCCTCTCATTACTCTTGGAACGAACTTTGTTTCGACGGACGATTACGTCCAAACCGACTTGGGTCGTCCCGACGTGAACGTACGACCAGGGCAGACCTTGTATATCGATAGCAACGTCGATGATCAAGTGACCGTATCGTGGGAAAAGGACGGGAGGGAAATTACGACGGGCGATCGTTTCACCGTTTTTTCAAATGGGACTCTCCGCATAATGAATTTCAACGAAAATGACGCAGGAAATTATGTAGGAGTAGCATCAGCGACAGACGGACGCACAGAGCGGCAACCAATCAGAGTCATCGGAGAAAGTCAGCTAAACGATGTTTGTACCTATTACCATCATTGTTTTTTTGCAGTGGCGCCTGGTATTTTACCTGGAGAACCAATGGAGCCGAAACGTCCTCTTCCGGAGGGAACTTTAGAATACACGATCGGTGACGACGTGGATATGGTCGTGGGCCAGCCGGTCGTCATCAAGACGCCGTCGACCGGTACCCCATCTCCTAGCCTCATCTGGATTTTGCCGTCAGGCAACAGTGTAAAGCCGGGCGAGACGTCGAATGGAGTAACGGCGCTTTCAGACGGATCGTTGAGAATCGACGACGTACAACCGGACGATGCCGGCACATACGAAGTACAAGTTGAAAGTCCACTGGGCACTGTCGTTCGCACCTCGCGCGCAACCGCATATGGTTCGTTGAAAAAAAGTCGAATTACCGTTCTTTCATTTCATTTTACTTTAGAGTCTCCTGCTCTTTCGCCTCTTTCCGTTATACCGAACGACTACCCGGGCGCCGTTCGACGGTACGTAGGACAAGCAGTTACGTTCCAAGCTACTGTCTCTAACCCCGACGCCGTGGAGGACATCTACTGGACGAAAGACGGCGAGCGACTTTCTCCCAACAACAGAATCCAAATCGGCACATCGCCATCGTCGCCTCGTCTCACAATCACCAATCTTCAGCCGACCGACGCAGGAGACTACGCCGTGATCGCGACGTCGCCTGGTGGCGCGTCGTCTGCGGGGAAGACGTTGCGAATTCGTCCGAGCAATTCTCCCATCATAGATCGATCGTACGACGAAACGAATCTTCTCTATCCCATCGGTGGCACGCTCGGTCTTCGTGTCGGCGCCGGCGAAGCGGAAATTCCTGTCGGACTCGACGTGTCGCTCCAGTGCACCGCGTCCGGATCGCCGGCGCCTGACATCTCGTGGACGAATCCGTTCGGCGTCGTCTCGGAAGCTCCAGATGCCGGCCTCATTCGCTCTTTCGATTCGTCCAAAGCCGGAACGTACACGTGCACGGCAACGAATTCTCTTGGAACAGACACCGCGTCCATCACTTTGCGACCAGGTTTGTGTTTGTGAACCTTCACCGTAAATGTCAGAATTTATTTTTTTTCGTTCCAGCGTGGGTTTCTATGCAGCGTCCCGCTCCGGGCGATCCGCTTCGACCGGTTCCAGACACTGATCGCACGTTTTTACCGGGCAGCGTCGCGGAAATCGTCTCAGGTCGTCGTGCGACGATCGCACCCGTATTTGATCGTACATTCGACACCGCCGTGGAGTGGACGCTTCCCGGCGGGCAAAAGTTGGCTCCAGGCGAATCCTTCGAACAAACGACGGTACTTGAAAATGGCACGTTAGTAATTCGCAACGCTCAATCGAGCGATTCGGGCGACTATGGCGTATTGGTCACATTTCAAATTTCGCCAACAGTGAATCGAATGGATTCCGCGACGACTCCACTAAACGTTATTGGTAATTAGTTTGTAGACGATTGAAACTACACTTAGCAAAACGAGGAATGTTTTAGACGTTGTTGAAGTGGACACGCTTACGACGAGCGTAGACGACGTGGAAGTTCCACTAGCATCGGACGGAAGCTTCGGCGCTCAACCGGGTCAAACGTTCACCATTTCCTGTGACGCTACGGGGCAATCTCAACCGACGTTTACGTGGTCGAGAGACGGCGTTATTGTCACGGGGGCGGAAGATCGGTACACGATTCGAACGCGACAGGTCGACGATACCTACTTCAGCGAACTGACGGTGTCCGGCGCCACGGCAGAAGATGCCGGGTCGTATAGCTGTGTCGCGACGAATCAGGGCAGTTCGGACGGATCGACAGTTACCGTTGAAGTTTCAGGTATTCAAAATTCAATGTTTGGCTATTCTTGAAATTCCTAAATAATTTTTTGGATCAGTTGTATGCTTTCTAATCTGTGTTTCTTTCTTGTAGATGCTCCTCGCATTGACCGAACTTGTGGGGACTTAATGAGAGGCGGCGGAGACGTGGTGACGTCTGTTGGATGTGGAAACGTGATCCTCACTACGACTCCTTCAGAAAGCGTTGAGGTGGCGTGCTCTGCAGACGCTGCAGATGCGACGATCGCCTGGTTCCGAGAGGGCGCGGCAATAGGCAGCACTGGACGCATTCGTGTTTCAGATGGGACTCTACTGATTGGGTCCTTTGAAACAGGCGATGCCGGTCTCTATACGTGCACCGCATCAAACAGTAACGGTGCTGACGAAGAGAGTATAGACGTCCGAGAAGCAGGTTGGTCACTTTGTTATGAATCAACCTAAAATTCAAAGTATACTATTTAATTGCTCTTTTGTGTCCAGTTGCTCCGTCGATTATCAATCCTCAACCGAGCGAGGCAGCTCGTCCACTGACGGATACCGACCAGACGTTTACTGTTGGCAGCGACGTTACGATCGTATCGAACCGAACGTTGTCCTTACTCTGTGTCGTCCTGGGAACTCCCTTGCCGGAAGTGACGTGGCAGTCGCCATCTGGTCTCCGATTGCAGCCGGGTCAGTCCGCCGATAGCGGAAGAATAAGCGTCAGTGATGACGGCACACTCGTAATTCGTCGAGTTGCTGAAAGCGACGAAGAATCTTATTCGTGTACAGCGTCGAGTTTTGCTGGGACGACGACGAGAAATTCCGCAGTCAGTGTCAAAAGTAAGAAACAAGCGTCACAGACGCCTAAAATAAAAGACAATTTTGATTTCCTATATAGCTGCTCCTTCATTCACTACTTTGCCCAGCGACGGCGTGAGTGTCAACGGCAATCCGATTGGACCGGTCGATCCCGGCTCGTCCGTGCCGTCTCTTATCGGAGATTCTATTTCCATTGACTGTGCCGCCACCGGTGATCCATTGCCAACAATCTCTTGGCTCGCGAACGGTTCTCCAGTCGTAACGGGCGATCGTCTCACTGTCGACTCTGCTTCGGGTCGACTGACAATTGCGAGCGTTGAAGTGGGCGACCAAGGCACTTACACTTGCGTCGCTTCAAACGACGTCGGGCAGAAGAGATCGTCGGTCGAGCTCGCCGAACCAGGTGCGAGAGATTTTAAATTTTCTGAGCAAATATTGACGTTGTTTTGTAGAGCCAAAGATAGCGCCCCAGTTCGTCGTCGATCCTGCGGCACCCGTGGAAAATCCGGCCAGCACTTGGACGCTGAGCGTCGGACAGAATGTTGACGTAGAAGCAGGTGATCGAGTCGTCGTGAACTGTAAGGCGAACGGCAGACCAAGTCCGACTGTCACTTGGTACCGTTCTCGAAACGGAATGCGAACGGCTTTAACGGAGCAGGTGAATCTATTCAGACGGCAGCGTGCTATAGAGTATTTAATACGTTGCCTCTTTTATGTGACGAAGGTGAATGACGACGGAAGTCTTGTTTGGAATAGCGTTGAGACCGCCGACGCGGGCACGTATACGTGCTTTGCTGACAATGGATTCGGAACTGCGGAGAACTCATCTCAACTGACCGTTGCTTTGACAGGTAAGATTTAGAATTCGCAGTGCATTTAATGTCAGCATTGAATGGCCTAAGATATTAGACGCTGTATATTTCGTTACTAACGTGATTGTGGGGAATTTTACAGCGTAGTCTGACCTTGAGCTTCTTTCTACAACTTATTTTAAGTTTTTCGCTCACTATTTATAATACTTTGACACTATCGTTAATAAGTAGAAAGACGTAGGTAGCTAACCAAGTCATTGTAGATGTAGGACGTACTAGGTAGCTACACGTAACTTAGGCAATTGCTTTCAAAATTTCTCATACAAATATTGGTTTTAGTTATGCCAGTTGTCAAATTGTCGGCTCGCGACGGCATTCGCGTGCGAAGAAAGCGCGTTCGTCCAACCGACGACGGTTCTCTCGTCATCGGCGCTGGCGACTCCTTCTCCATCGACGCGTCGTTCACGGGAGACCCGTCACCGACGTTCTCGTGGCGTCGCGACGACGTTTCGCTGACGGCGGGCGGTCGACTGGCAATACGCATACGAAACCGCGCGAACAAGGCGGTCAGCCGATTGCACCTACGACGGCCTGTGGCGTCAGAAAGCGGCGTGTATAGCGCCAACGGAGAAAACGGCGCCGGCATGGCATCGTCAGACGTGAATATCACCGTTCAACGTAATAACGCTTAGAAACGGGCCCAAATAGTAAAAGGAATCCCAAACGAGAGTATAGGGCGACGAGAACCCTAATAAAACCGTGGGACTATAGAAAGAAGGAAAGCGATGGTAGATAGATTCCTCCTGATACCTTTGAAGACCAATAAATAGCTCAGAAGCGCTATGTGCGATTTATTGATTTTGTTCTTAGCTGCTGGGGCCGCTAGAATCATCCGCAAGCCGGCTGATTCGCTTCCCACCGAGACGACACGCGGCGTCACCGGATTCATGGGCCAGAAACGAATTGTTATTCCGCGCGGTCGAGAACTCACTATCGAGGCGGTCACCGTCGGCGATCCGCAGCCGAGCGTGACTTGGTATCGCAACGGGCAGCGACTGCGAAATAACAATCGTATTACCATCTCGGGCGCAAGCGTATTGACCTTGCGACCGTTCGCCAATCGCGACGTGGGCACGTTCAGGGCAGAGGTCCAGAACAGCGTATCGAGCGATTCGGAAACGATCGAAGTCGTTCAAGCGAGTTCGTACAGAAAACCGCTCTGTTTCTTCACAAGAATGGCGTTTATCTTTCTTTAGGACGACCGACGATTGTTCCTCGTGCCCCTAGCGACTCCGGTGCGCCCGTTCCCGATGGCGACGTTAATCTCTATGCCGGATGGGACGCGGATGTTCTTCTCGGACGCCAGATGACGATTGATGTTGAAACCGACGGTCTTCCCACTCCAGCCATCGCTTGGAAATTGCCGTCAGGAGATCGACTTAGCGCGGGCGAAAGCAGCGGACGAGCGTCCGTGCTCGCCAACAATAGTTTGGTCGTCAGAGGGCTTCAGCGCGGTGACGCCGGCACGTATACGGCAATTGCAAGCAACAACGCCGGCTTGGCGCGAGCACGATCACGCATTCGGACTATCAGTAAGTTCACCTGATGGGCTCTTTTTGCGCCGAACAAACGCGTTCTGTTTTTTTACAAAGGTAAGCCAGAGGTGTATTCCGAGCTTTTGAATGGCGTGAGAGTGAACGGTCGCCGAGTGTTCGCATCGCGAGGAGGCCAAACGGATTTCGTGCAGATGAATGCGGGCAGTCAGTTGACGTTGGAAGGCGCAATCGCCGGTGCGACTGCGTCGTCGCTTTCGTGGCAAAAAGACGGATCTCCCATACTGACGGGCGGTCGATTCCTGATTCAATATCTCGGTAACGGCGGCAGTCGTCTCGTGATCAATAACGCGGCGACGTCCGACTCGGGCCTGTACTCTCTCAGCGGCGGAAACAGCGCCGGCACTGTAACATTAGCGGGAGCAATCCGAGTAGCAGGTACGAAATACAACTAGGGATCCTACTTATTTATTTACGTATTAAATTTGCTCTAGCGACGAATGCTCCTGTTTTTACGAGACAGCCGCTTCGACCTCCGACTATTGACGGCAATTCGGTTTCTGCCGATGTATCTCGTTCGGAGATTCTCGTCTCTCCCGGACAGACGCTGCGATTGCGTGGCTCGGCGCGCGGCACTCCGACGCCGTCGTACACGTGGGAAAGAGATGGAACAGCAGTGCAAAGTAGCAATCGTATTCTGATGACAGCCGACGGAACATTGGAAATCAGAAACTTTGCTCGTCGCGAAGCAGGAACGTACACGTTGACGGCGACAAACAGTGCTGGGTCAGACAGCGAGTCAATCAACGTCATATTACCAGGTACATTAAGTTTGCATTAGACGACGATACAGTCTTGGGTAATCGTGTGTATTTAGAAAAGCCTGTTTTCGAATTGGTCGTTATTCCGCCGTCGTCGCCACCTGATGTTTTCATCGCCGCCGGCGACGACGCAGAAGTCTCTCAAGGCGGCTCGCTTCGCATCATAGCAACGACTCGCGGACTTCCAGCACCAAGAGTTCGCTGGCGTTTGGCGTCGGGTCGGACGCTGCAAACGGGTCAATCGTTCAATCGATTTCAGGTTTTTGAAAACGGCACGCTTCTGATACGAAACGTTCAAGTGAGCGATCGAGGTCGATACAGAGTCAGAGCGGCAAACGTGGCAGGACGAGCAAGACGGTCGTCGACACTTCGAGTTGTGGGTAAGCATCTAGAGATCGCTCTTTAGGTATATATCTGTATGATCGATGATCGTTTTAGCTCCTCTTCGTCGCGGACGTCCTGCGCTCGAGTCGGTCTTCTCGGGCGGCGTTCGAGTGGCGCCGTCTCGCGTGTCTTCGTCGGTGACGTTGCCCATTGGCCAGAGTTTCTATATTGAGTCGACGTTTTACGGTTTTCCGTCGCCGCGAGTCGACTGGTTTTTCAACGGACAACCGATCGTCGAGAGTGGCGAGATTTCAATTGAAACGCTGACCGTCGGCGAGAAGACGACGAGTCGTCTGACGCTCTCGAATCCTAGTGCAGAGACGAATTCCGGATCGTATCTCGCTCGATCCGGCGACATCGAAGATGCAGTTGAAATCGTTTTGTCCGAGGAGGGAAATCCGGTCATTAATCGTCAAGTACCGCTGGCTGACACAATCACGGCAAATTTGCACGAAACGACGATTGGACGATCGATTGTTTACGCCGCGCCGGGAGCTACGGTTCGCGTCAGGTGTACGGCAACTGGAAAGCCAGCTGCGACGATATCGTGGCTCTTTGATGATAAAACAGTATCGGCGACGGGACGACAGAAGTCTCTTCCCGACGGCATTCTCGAAGTGGAAGGCGTGACACGTGCAGAGACGTACACGTGTATGGCGGTGAATTCAAGAGGGGAGGATACCGAGGAAATTACATTGCGACCAGCCGGTAAATAATATATAGTCGAATTTTAAGGCACGCACGAGACTCTTATTTTCCACAAATGCTGTATTTTTTCAGAGGAACCGTCACTCGAAAGCAGTGGGCCGGCCGTCGTCGTCTTTCCTTTGCCGGACGAAGATCTCCAATACGAGGCTGGTCAAACGGCGTGGATCCGTCGTGGACGAACGCTGACGATTCCGATTAAATTCGACGGCAATCCAGCGCCAATTGTATATTGGTTTCTTCCCGGAGGACGAAGAATCGGCGTCGGAGAGACAGACGGTCGCGTTCGCGTTTTGGACGGCGGCGCGCTTCAGATCAGCGACGCTCAGCTGGAAGACGACGGATCGTACCGCGTGGTTGTGAGCAACAGAGCTGGGCAAGATTTCGTCGATACGCCTGTACGAGTTGGAGGTAAGCATCTTTAAATTACCCTAGTTTCAGGGCAAGTAGAGGCACCCAAGACCTACTCATCTATCAGAATGCACAGATGTTAAGGCAAAAGGGGGGCCCTTAATTAAAGCAAGTCAAATATTTGATATTGGTAACCAGTTAGGAAAAGTTAGGACATGTTAAAGTATTTATAATACACTAGTGTCAGGGCAAATTGAGGACCTTCTCCAATATTCGAAATGCACAGCTGTTAAGGCAAAAGGGGCCCCTGAGAGCGAGTCAAATATTTGAGATATTAGGTACCCTGGTAACAGTTAGGAAAAGTCAGGGCCTGTTAATTAAAGTATAATTCACTAGTGTCAGGGCAAGTATAGAGCCGCCCAAGACCTTCTCAAATGTCAGAAATGCAGAGTTGTTAAGGGGCCCCTGAGAGCGAGCCAAATATTTGACCAGTGCCTTCAACTCGTTGCGCGCGAGCGGCACTTGCGGTTCAGGCGCACGGAACGCCACTCGTGCATAAATGTAATGTTGACGGGAACGCCTATTTTTGACCTACAAGTGTCTGCAACTCGTTGCGCGCGAGCGGCGCTTGCTGTTCAGGCGCATGAAACGCCACTCGCACATAAAAGTAGCGGCGGGAACGCCCACTTTTGACAGGCAAGTGTCTTCAACTCGTTGCGCGCGAGCGACGCTTGCGGTTCATGCGCATGGAACGCCACTCGCGCATAAAAGTAGTTGACGGGAACGCCCATTTTTGACCTAGACTATAGGCACGGATCGCTATGGGGCTGTGATCTTACCTGTTTTGCTTTGTAGCAACTATTGCTGTGAGTCAAGCACCGGAAGACGGCGTTTTCGTTGACGGCGTGCGTGCTAGAGCCGATTCCGACGGAGAATTTGTAATTCGAAGTGGCTCTGAGTTATCAATCAACGCCGGTTTTGATGGAATTTCCAACGAGGACGTGCAATGGGCTTTCGACGACGGAGACGCTTTGCTGGGACGGGAAGATCGGGCGACAATCAGCGTCACTCCGGACGGCAGTCGACTAACAGTGTCGTCCGTCAATGAAACTGATGCTGGAACGTTTTCCGCTTTTGCTTCGAATGACATCAATTCCGTCAGTGCCGGCGTTGTCATAAGAGTTATTGGTATGTCTAGTACTGCATTTTCTTACTGTCTTGAAATTTTCTCTCCAGGATCTGGTTCTGCGATGATCAATCGACGGGCTGACATTCCGGTCACACGAACGCCTGATTCGGTGACGGCGAGTGTCGTCGAACCGCTGATCTACGTCGCAAGAGGACAGACACTTTCTATTCCGTTTTCGGCAGTAGGAACGGTCAGTTGGATGAAAGACGGCGAACCGTTGGCGCAGGACGAGCGCATTCAAGTCGCTTCGGACGGCAGTTTGCAAATTCAAGAAGTGAGAGAAGAAGACGAAGGAACCTACGCCGTTACAGCAACGCAGAATATGGCAACGGATACGCAAGAAGTTCAGATTAGATTAGGAGGTGAAATGATCGTATGAGCTAATGCGTTTAATCCAAGTTCTACGTCGTTGTAGCCATTCCCAGAATAAAGACGGTAGCTGATCAAGATCCTGTGCGACCTTTACCGAATAGCGACTTGACATACGATGCCGGACAATTGGCGGAAATATCCGCAGGACGAACGCTGCTCATCAACGCTCCTGTATCTGGTACACCTCAATCCAGTGTCGAATGGTCGCTTTCGAATGGGAATACGCTTCGGCCGGGTGAAAGCAGCGGTCGCTTCAGCGTGACGGAAAACGGAGCGCTGAGAATTGTCCGCGTGCGAAGCACCGACTCCGGCGCGTATCAATTGCGTGCCGCCAACGTGATAGGAGAAGCGACGAGAACGACGACGGTCGCCGTTTACGGCGCTCCCGTTATCACGCAAAGTCTTCGCGATTCCATCGCAGTTGCTGGCGTTCCGGTCGCCGTCGACGACAGCGGCGTTGCCGTCGTCGGAGCGGGATTAACGTTGAGCATGGAAGGCGGAGCGGGCGGCACTCCGCAGCCAGTTGGACGCTTTCTCAAGGACGGGCAAGTTGTTACGACAGGCGGTCGGTACATTGTTGAGACGACGCCATCGGGAACGCTGCGTCTTACTGTGCAAAACGTTGAAGTTGGCGATTCGGGCGCATACGCATTTATTGCTGAGAGTCCGGGCGGCGCCGAAACAACGGAGATCAGCTTGACAGTCGAACGTAAGTAGTGGGGAGAGTGGGATCCTTAGATTCACCTGAGCGCAATTACATATCACATTTCTACTGCACGTGTGTATGTAAAAGTGCTCTGACATCATGTATTGGGCTAATAGACTTTTATCGCTTGAAGTTCTAACGTTGTACTTTTTTAGCGAATGAAGGCCAACCGCTGGTGCTTTGGCGAGGTGGAGACGCCGTTACGCAGGCTAACGATGTGACCGCCTACATGGGCCAACCGAGCGTCTCCGTCAATAATGGTCAAAATGTGGCGCTTCGCGTTCCGTCGAGCCGTAACGGACCGTTCAATTACGAATGGGAGCGAAACGGCCAACAAATTACGAGTGGCGGAAGATTTCAGATCAATGCTGCCGACGGCACGTTGCAGATAAATGATATACAAGACGGCGACGCTAGAAATAATACTTACACGGTGACGGTTTCCAACGCAGTCGGGTCCGTGCAACGTTCGATTGCCATTGTCGCTCCAACTCGTCTCGCTTTTGCCGAAGCGGCTAGTGTCACCACACAACGTCCTCTTCCGAACGTCGATTTGTCGTACCAAGTCGGGCAGACGGCCGAGATTCTGCGTGGTCGCACCTTGCAAATTTCTGCCGTCGTATACGGCACCCCAGCGCCGTCGTTGCGATGGAGATTGCCGTCGGGTCGACTGTTGTCGCCGGGAAAAAGCAGTCGTCGGGTGAGCGTACTGAGCGACGGCACTTTGGTCATTCGACAGGCGAATCCAAAGAACGCTGGCACGTACGTGCTGACGGCAACAAACGCACGCGAATCGATTCAAGCGAGATCAGATGTCAGAGTAGTCGGTAAGATCTTCTAGAATGTTTCAAAAGGTACCTATCAAATCTTTTTGTGTAGTTCCTCCTCGAGTAAGAAATGCAATTGGGAACAATTTAGCTGTGGACGGACGTCGCGTTCGTCCGACGTCGACCGGATTCTTTCTCGCCGACGTCGGTTCAACTGTCACCATGGCAGGCAGTTTTACGGGATCGAGTCTCGCTGGAATCGGCTTCACCAAAGACGGCGTCGGAATCACGTCGGGCGGCCGTTTCTCCGTCGCCAAGGTCGGCAATAAGTACCAGTTGACGATTACGAACGTGCGAGAGGACGACAACGGCGTCTACGCGATCGTAGCGGAAAACGAAGCAGGAACGGCGAGTTCGTTTATCGAATTCGAAGTGGTCGAGAGCGGATCGCCGCGGATTGAACGTCAACCGACGGCCGAGCCGACGGAAGACGCGCTAGGCGTACGAACCGTGATCGGTCGTCGACGAGTTTTCGTTACTCGAGGCCAACGCTTGACCATAGCAAGCTCGGCGACGGGAAATCCGACGCCGACGATCACTTGGCTACGCGACGGCAAGCCTCTTCGTACGAACAATCATTTTATTATTGGCGATGACGGAAGCCTGACGATCACGAAAGTGGCGAATCGCGACGCTGGCATTTTTGAGATTCAGGCTGAAAATTCGGCGGGATTCGACGAAGAAACGATAGAAGTTGTTATTACGAGTGAGTTGGATGATAGCGCGAGAAAATTTTTCTGTGAGCTCATCATTTCGTAGGATCGCCGAAAATTAGAAGAAGACGAAAACGAGGTCCTCGTCAACGACCAACAGGAGACGTGACGGTGACAGCTGGACAGCCGGTGGACATCAACGTCGGCCGCACATTCACCATAGAAGCCGATTCCGGCGCCGTTGGTCGTCCGCGAGCGCGCCTTCGCTGGCAATTGCCTTCGGGTCGATACATGAGGAGAGGCGAGACGTTCGATCGATTTAGCGTGTCTAACGATGGTACGTTGCGAGTGCGAAATGTTTTGCCTTCCGATGCCGGACGGTACACCGTATCTGCGAATGGCAAGGGCAACGGAGACAAAGTCGTCACTACCGTTCGCGTTCTTCGTAAGTTTTTGACCGAATCAAACCATTACCCGAATTCAATAACAACGATTTCTATATTTAGGTCCTACTCTTGTTGTTCCTCTTCGTGATGGCGTGAGCGTTCGTCGTGCGTCTCCGGGATCAATGTTTGTCGCTACGTTACCGAGCTCAGACGACGTGCTCTCGGTCTCACCAGGCGACTCGTTTCGAATGCGTTGCGAAGCGAGCGGATCGCCAGCACCGCTTGTCCAATTTCTCAAGGACGGCTCAGTGGTGAGTTCCGGTGTCGTGTCAGTCGGCGATAACGCTCAGCAACTAACCGTCACCGACGTAACCTCGCGTGACGCCGGTGAATACCAATGCTCAGCCACGAGCGAAGGCAACAGAGATAGTAGCTCCGTATCTGTCGTCATTGTTGGTAAGATCTTTTAATATAATATACGCTATGTTATCAAAGAAATGTTTTTAGATGGACCTAAAGTGATAAAGAATTATGCCGTTGACCGTTCGGCTGAACGAGTGAGAGCACGTGCCGGTCGTCGTCGCGTGAGAGTGGGTCAAGGACAGCGCCTGGAACTGATTGGAACTGCGACGGGAGGAACGCCTCTTGCCGTCGATTGGTTGCGAAACGACGTCGTCATCGTCAACTCGAGTCGCGTCACCCAATGGAATGGCAGGCTGACGGTTTCCAACGTCGGCAAGGCGGACGGCGGTGCGTACGTTTTCCGCGCTTCGAACTCTGCCGGAAGCGACGAAGAGACAATCGATGTCACCGTCGTTGGAAAGCCTGGAATTCGCCGTCCGGATGCGGCGTTTGTAGAGAGGCCCCTTGCAGACACCGACAAAACATATTTTGCCGGACAAATGGCGGAAGTTGTTGCCGGCAGGAGCGTAACGTTGACAACTGAAGTCGACGGCGACAATAGGGAAAATCTGAGAATAGTGTGGGAGTTGCCCTCCGGCGAGACGATTCGATCAGGTCAGATGCGGGGTCGCTACAGAGTCGGAAACAACGGCGGCTTAACAATCTCGAGAACTACGACCTCCGATTCGGGCACTTATAGTGTGCGCGTCAACGGAATGGGTGGCTCTGACAGTCTATCGACTCCGCTCTCAGTTGTTGGTGAGTCAGTACCTATCGCATCTGTAACGCGTTGGCTATACTGTATTCTTTCAGAACCCGCTGAAGTAACATCAGCTACCTACTCTTTGGACGGCACTGACGTCTTTCCCTCGTCTGATGGACGTCTCACCGCTTCCGTGGGATCCTCTTTGGTAGTCGAAGTTTCTATGTCAGGATTGCGAGGCAATGGCATTGCTGTTACATTCGACGGCGCGAGCGTCGATTCCGCTTTGGTTGAGCGGTCTGTGACAAACGGAGTCGACACGGCGACACTTCGTCTTTCCAATTTGGCAATGCAAAATTCGGGCAGATATACTTTTCGAGGCAACAACGCAGCCGGTTCCTCCGGACTATCATTTGATTTTACCGTGTCGGGTACGAATGATTTTTAACGTTTTGGCTATAGACTATATTGACGGTTTAGATGATACGCGACCGTTTGTGATGAGCAACGACAATGCAGCAATTGAAACGGATGGCACAGGTGTGACTACGTCTATTGGTCGCTCCAGAGTATTTGTGCCGAATGGAAGAAGACTGCGAGTGAGAGGCGCCGCAGGTGGTAGTCCAAACCCGACATTCGAATGGCTGAAAGACGGCGAAGTTGTCAGTACGCTCTTAACACTAACAGTGGACGATTTCAATGAAGACGACGTCGGAACGTATACTTTTGTGGCATCCAATCGAAACGGTCAAGACAGAAAATCCATAGTGGCGCGATTAGCTGGTAAGAAAGAGCAGGAATATTATAATCCCACAGAGTTATGAAAAATATTATTGCTTTCTTTTTTAGCGTCGCCTACACTTGATCGCAAGAATCCGGTTTCTGGAACGGACGGTCTTCCGTTTGACGGCGACGTCACGTACAGCATCGGCGAGCCAACGGCTTCCGCCTTTGTTGGACGGACTGTTACTTTAATCGATGGCGGATTCGGACAACCCGCTCCAGTCGTCACGTGGAAAACGCCATCGGGAAAATCACTTCAGCCAGGTCAGCAAGATGGGAGGCTTCTAGTGACCGACGACGGCAGTCTCGTCATCAAAAGCGTTCAAACTACTGACGCTGGAAGTTACGAAGTTTCTATGAGCAACGAAGCCGGTACCGACAGTGCAACGACAGACCTGAAGGTTTTTGGTAAGTCAGCGCACGATATTCATTTTCTGAGCCATTCACGTTTTTTTAATTAAGCTGCTCCACAATTGACATTGTCGCCTCGTGATTCCGTCACCGTCAACGGCGAAACTCAAACTGTTCCCGAAAATGGACAAATATCAGTGCGTCGCGACGCGACTGTTACGATGGACGGTTCCGTAGTAAAAGCAGCCCAGCTGACGTTGAACTGGCTAAAGGACGGCGAATTAATTGAGCAGGGCGATACAGTATCCATTACCAGTACGACAGAAGGAATGTCGACTCGTAGCCGACTCTCGCTTACCGGCGAACTGATGCCAGGCCGATACACGTTCTCCGCTTCAACGGATGTCGGCACTGTTTCCGACTACGTTATTCTCAACGTTCTAGGTCGGTGCATCAGTTACTGATTTCTTCCGCTAAATACTGTATCTTTTCAGATGATTCTCCTCTGATTAATCCTGGAACAAACTTCGTTTCGACGGACGATTACGTCCAAACCGACTTAGGTCGTCCAGACGTGAACGTACGACCCGGGCAGACCTTGTATATCGATAGCAACGTCGATGATCAAGTGTCCGTATCGTGGGAAAAAGACGGGAAGGAAATTACGACGGGCGATCGTTTCACCGCTTTTCCAAATGGAACTCTCCGCATAATGAATTTCAACGAAAATGACGCAGGAAATTATGTAGGAGTAGCATCAACGACAGACGGACGCAGAGAGCGGCAACCAATCAGAGTCATTGCAGACAGTCAGCTAAACAATATTTCTATTTATTATCATCATTGCTTTTTTTGTTTGCAGTGGCGCCTGGTATTTTACCTGGAGAGCCGATGGAGCCGAGACGTCCACTTCCTGAGGGAACGTTAGAATACACGATCGGTGACGATGTGGATATGGTCGTGGGTCAACCGGTCGTCATCAAGGCGCCGTCGACTGGTACCCCATCTCCTAACGTCATCTGGATTTTGCCGTCAGGCGACAGCGTAAAGCCGGGCGAGACGTCGAATGGAGTAACGGTACTTTCAGACGGATCGTTGAGAATCGACGACGTACAACCGGACGATGCCGGCACATACGAAGTACAAGTTGAAAGTCCACTGGGCACTGTCGTTCGCACCTCGCGCGCAATCGTATATGGTTCGTCGAATAACAACCAAATTTCCGTTCTTTTAATTTTACTTTAGAGTCTCCTGCTCTTTCGCCTCTTTCCGTTATACCGAACGACTACCCGGGCGCCGTTCGACGGTACGTAGGACAAGCAGTTACGTTCCAAGCTACTGTCTCTAACCCCGACGCCGTGGAGGACATCTACTGGACGAAAGACGGCGAGCGGCTTTCTCCCAACAACAGAATCCAAATCGGCACATCGCCATCGTCGCCTCGTCTCACAATCACCAATCTCCAGCCGACCGACGCAGGAGACTACGCCGTAATCGCGTCGTCGCCTGGTGGCGTGTCGTCTTCGGCGAAAACGTTGCGAATTCGTCCGAGCAATTCTCCCATCATAGATCGATCGTACGACGAAACGAATCTTCTCTATCCTATCGGTGACACGCTCGGTCTTCGTGTCGGCGCCGGCGAAGCGGACATTCCTGTCGGACTCGACGTGTCGCTCCAGTGCACTGCGTCCGGATCGCCGACGCCTGACATCTCGTGGACGAATCCGTTCGGTGTCGTCTCGGAAGCTCCAGATGCCGGCCTCATTCGCTCTTTCGATTCGTCCAAAGCCGGAACGTACACGTGCACGGCATCGAATTCTCTAGGAACAGACACCGCGTCTATCACTTTGCGACCAGGTTTGTTTTTGTGAACCTTCACCGTAAATATCTGGTTTTAATATTTTGTTTTCACCTCAGCGTGGGTTTCTATGCAGCGTCCCGCTCCGGGCGATCCGCTTCGACCGGTTCCAGACACTGATCGCCCGTTTTTACCGGGCAGCGTCGCGGAAATCGTCTCAGGTCGCCGTGCGACGATCGTGCCCGTATTTGATCGTACATTTGACACCGCCGTGGAGTGGACGCTTCCCGGTGGGCAAAAGTTGGCTCCAGGCGAATCCTTCGATCAAACAACGGTACTGGAGAATGGCACGTTAGTTATTCGCAACGCTCAATCGAGCGATTCGGGCGACTATGGCGTCGTCGTCACGTTTCAAATTTCGCCAACAGTGAATCGAACGGATTCCGCGACGACTCCACTAAACGTCGTTGGTAATTAATTTGTAGACGATAGAAAGTACACTTAGGGAAAAGAGGAATGTTTTAGATGTTGTCGAAGTGGACACGCTTACGACGAGCGTAGACGACGTGGAAGTTCCACTAGCATCGGACGGAAGCTTCGGCGCTCAACCGGGTCAAACGTTCACCATTTCCTGTGACGCTACGGGGCAACCTGAACCGACGTTTACGTGGTCGAGAGACGGCGTTATTGTCACGGGGGCGGAAGATCGGTACACGATTCGAACGCGACAGGTCGACGATACCTACTTCAGCGAACTGACGGTGTCCGGCGCGACGGCGGAAGATGCCGGGTCGTATAGCTGTGTCGCGACGAATCAGGGCAGTTCGGGCGGATCGACAGTTACCGTTGAAGTTTCAGGTATTCAAATTTGATTCAAAGTTTGGCTAGTTTTTTTTATATTTTTTGAAATTCCTAAATACTTTTTAAGATCTGTTGTATGCTTTCTAATCTGTGTTTCTTTTCTGTAGATGCTCCTCGCATTAACCGAACTTGTGGGGACTTGGTGAGAGGCGGCGGAAACGTTGTGACGTCTGTTGGTTGTGGGAACGTGGCCCTCACTACAAATCCTTTAGAAAGCGTTGAGGTAGCGTGCTCTGCAGACGCTGCAGATGCGACGATCGCCTGGTTCCGAGAGGGCGCGGCAATAGGCAGCACTGGACGCATTCGAGTATCGGATGGGACTCTACTGATTGGGTCCTTTGAAGCAGGCGATGCCGGTCTCTATATGTGCACCGCATCAAACAGTAACGGTGCTGACGAAGAGAGTATAGACGTCCGAGAAGCAGGTTGGTCACTTAGTTATAAATCAACCTAAAATTCAAAGTATACTATTTAATTGCTCTTTTGTGTCCAGTTGCTCCGTCGATTATCAATCCTCAACCGAGCGAGGCAGCTCGTCCACTGACGGATACCGACCAGACGTTTACTGTTGGCAGCGACGTTATGATCGTATCGAACCGAACGTTGTCCTTACTCTGTGTCGTCCTGGGAACTCCCTTGCCGGAGGTGACGTGGCAGTCGCCATCTGGTCTCCGATTGCAGCCGGGTCAGTCCGCCGATAGCGGAAGAATAAGCGTCAGTGATGACGGCACACTCGTAATTCGTCGAGTTGCTGAAAGCGACGAAGGATCTTATTCGTGTACAGCGTCGAGTTTTGCTGCGACGACGACGAGAAGTTCCGCAGTCAGTGTCAAAAGTAAGAAACAAGCGTCACAGACGCCTAAAATAAAAGACAATCTCTATTTCCTATATAGCTGCTCCTTCATTCACTACTTTGCCCAGCGACGGCGTGAGTGTCAACGGCAATCCGATTGGACCGGTCGATCCGGGCTCGTCCGTGCCGTCTCTTGTCGGAGATTCTATTTCCATTGACTGTGCCGCCACCGGTGATCCATTGCCAACAATCTCTTGGCTCGCGAACGGTTCTCCAGTCGTAACGGGCGATCGTCTCACTGTCAACTCTGCTTCGGGTCGACTGACAATTGCGAGCGTTGAAGTGGGCGACCAAGGCACTTACACTTGCGTCGCTTCAAACGACGTCGGGCAGAAGAGATCGTCGGTCGAGCTCGCCGAACCAGGTGCGAGAGATTTTAAATTTTCTGAGCAAATATTGACGTTGTTTTGTAGAGCCAAAGATAGCGCCCCAGTTCGTCGTCGATCCTGCGGCACCCGTTGAAGATCCGGCCGGCACTTGGACGCTGAGCGTCGGACAGAATGCCAACGTAGACGAAGGCGATCGAGTCGTCGTGAACTGTAAAGCGAACGGCAGACCAGCTCCGACTGTCACTTGGTTCCGCTCTCAGAATGGAATGCGAACGACGTTAACGGAGCAGGTGAATCTATTCAGACGGCAGTGAGCTATAGAGTATATTTAATACGTTGCCTCTTTTATGTGACGAAGGTGAATGACGACGGAAGTCTTGTTTTCAATAGCTTTGGGGCCGCCGACGCGGGCACGTATACGTGCGTCGCTAGTAACGGATTCGGAACTGCGGAGAACTCATCTCAGCTGACCGTTCCTTTGACACGTAATCGCGCACAAGCTTTTATTACACCTTAAAACGGCTCTCTTTGCATTTTCTAGCCGTTCCGCCAAGTTTTGAAACTCCGTCAGCGACCGACTTGAATACCGTTGCTGGTCAGCCACTGTTTGCTGGCCAGATGGCGACGATCCGGGTCGGTTGCGCCGTGACTGGCGTTCCATTGCCGACCGTCGTGTGGAGGCGAAATGGCGTCGTTTTGCCTTCGCCTTTGTATCCAAATATCACAATCAGAAACGACGGTCCGGGAGAAAGAACAATGATTATAGCATCGTCTCTGACTATAACATCATTGGGACCAGAGATAGACTTCGCTGAGTACAACTGCACGGGAACGAGTTCTGTTGGTTACACGTGGCAATCTGCTTCAATTTTTTTCGGTAAATATTATATTTTTACGCCCTTCCTTCTCTTTGGTTATTCGAAGTTTTTTTTTGTAGCGCCACTACGGGGAGAACAATCTGTAGTGCCGCCTTTCGTTGCCAATGCTACTGCTACGGATTTAAATGGAGTCATTGGCTCCGTGATCATTGCCTCGCCTGGATCAACTGTTCGCGTTGGCTGCCCCTTCGTCGGCGTACCGTCTCCCATTGTGACATGGTTCCATAGCGGAACGGAGTTGCCGTCGCCGTTGTTCAGCCGCGTGTCGCTCAGAAACGACACTGATAATACCCTGGTGATTGAAAACGCTCAGAAGGAAGACGAAGGATACTACGAATGCCAAGCACTGAACACCGTTGGCGGAAATAACGGCTCCGCCTATGTTGCCATTCAAGGTAAATAGTAGAAGGAACGACGCTTCTAAAATAGTAACTTGACATTTCGTGTCTAGATTTGGGCGAAGCGGCTAAAATCGTACCCGATGCCAGCCCCGCTCGTCGAACGGTGCTACCAAGTGGCGTGATTTCAGTAGACGTCGCGATTGGATCGGCGCCGGTGGACGTTAGTCCAACGTGGGAGGTCACGATTCGATGCAATGCAACGGGAACGGAGGAAATTTTTTACTCGTGGCCGCGTCCAGAGGATCCCACAAAAACCGTTCCCCTGCTGAGAGACCGACCTGAGCTCAATCGAGCCGTTCGCGACGACGGCTCGCTCTACTTTCGAAGTCTCGGAGGAAGGCAGATCGTAGATTACACGTGCATGGTCCGCAATGCGGCAGGCAGTGACAGCGCAACAATACGACTCAACCGAATACGTATGTGTTCATACTTTTCCTCTCGCAATAGAATTAATAATTGATTTTAGAGCCACCGAAGATTGTCGATCCTCCCGACGTTCGACCCGTGCGTCCGGTGCCGGATAGCGATCGCGTCTTCTTCACGGGACAACGCGGCGCCGAAATCATCGTCGGAAGAACAGCTCTGATCAATTTCACCGTCGTCGAAGAGAGCGACGACAACGAGTTTGAATTCGAATTGCCGAAGCAAAAAGGCGAACCGAAGCGCGTTCTTCGTCCCGGAGACTCGTACAAAAACGTCGAGTTTTTGACCAGTCAGCAGCTTCGCATCACCAACGCAGCGTTGGACAACGCCGGAAATTATCGTCTCATCGTCAGAAATTTGGCTCGCCCCGTAAACAGGGACAAGTCCGTCACGAAACTTCGAGTCTACAGTTAGTGAATTTTGTTGATTGACGTTAGCGTTATTGTATCTGTGTTTGTAGCTCAGCCCGCTGTTGTGACTACCGTCGATTCTGCAGTGACCGTTAATGGAGCTCCTCAAGCTCCTGAACCCGACGGTTCTATCGCCGCCTTTCCAACCGATACGATATCGTTCCGGTTCGAAGCAAGCGGTGATCCAGCGCCGTCTGTAGTTTGGCAGCGCGACGGCGTCACGTTGGCAAATCTTCGAGGCAGCGTGTCCATAGCAACCACACAGGGAACGCAATCGACAACGAGTACGTTGACCCTCTTTGACGTCGGCGCGGGAGACGACGGAAACTACAGAGCAACGGCAGAAAATCCAACCGGAACGACGTCGTCAGACGTCGACCTGATCGTTAGACGTAAGAAATTTAGAGTACCGGATAAAACATTGTCAGAAGTTTTTTATATTTAAAAAGCGGAGGGTACGGCGAGAATTCTAAGTCGAGAGGCAAACTCACAGCCGTACGAGACGCCAACGTCCGTGACGGCTTTCATCGGTCAACCGTCGGTGCGAGTCGTCAAAGGAAAAGACTTGAATATCGAAGTGGTCTTAACCGGCGACCCCGCGCCGGTCGTCACTTGGCAAAAGGACGGGACCCCCGTCGCTTACGACGATCGCATACGACAGCTGCCCGACGGAACGTTGAGCATTCGCAACTTTGCGGCGAGCGACGTCGCCAGGTACACCGTCGTCGTGCAAAATAACAAAGGGCAAGACGAGGCGTCAATTGACGTTCAGCTTCCCGTCGCGCCGACGATAGCGGACGGTCCGACCGACGCTCCAACGCCCGCTCCCGATGGGGATGCTGTCGGCTATGCCGGACAAGACGTCAGCGTGTATCTCGGTCGAACACTTCAATTGGACGCCGACGTGCAAGGCATTCCCGATCCGTCCGTCGTATGGCGATTGCCGTCGGGAGAGCGAATTTCGACTGGCACGAGCAGTGGCCGATTTACCGTGCTTCCGAGCAATAGTCTCGTCGTGAGGGACGTTCAGCCGCGGGACGCTGGAAGATACAGGATCATCGCTACCAATCCGGCCGGCATTGCACGAAAACGATCTCGCGTTACTGTTCTTGGTATGTCTATGACGAAAGTTACAATCGGAGAATTTATTACGTTTTGTTTTTTACAGAGGAACCGGTTGTCTATCGTGAAATTTCCGATTCGATTAGTATTGACGGGCAGGCGATTGTGCCGTCGTCTGGCGGCGTCGTTCGCGCTCCACAAGGTTCCCAGATCGTCGTCAACGGATTCGTCTTCGGAGCGACTCAACTAACGTGGCAAAAGGACGATCTTCCGCTTCCGGACAACCCCCGCTACATCGTCCAATCAATTGGAAGCGGCAGAAGCCGTCTGATCATAGCCAACGCTCAGAACTCGGATGCGGGCAAGTACACGCTCGTCGGACAAAGCGACGTTGGCACTCAAACGTCTTCCGTTAACTTGGAAATCACTCGTGAGTACTTGAGTAAAAATTTTGGTACTAGTACTATTTTTTTGCGCAGCTGTCGGCACGCCGAGCATATCGAGACAGCCGGACGTTGCACCGGTTGTCACGGAGCAAGGAATCGTTGTTCGCTTTGGAAGAAATTCGGTGGCCGTCGGCGGTGGTCAAACGCTTCGAATTCAAGTTTCGACGACGACGGCGGCAAATCTTCGTCCGACATACGAATGGCGAAAGGACGGCAATCCTCTTCAGCCAAGCAACCGAATATTCTTGGGCGCCGACGGGACGCTTGAGATACGGAATTTCCAAAGCAGCGATGCAGGAACGTATACGATCGTAGCGACGAATTCGGTCGGCTCAGATAGTGATGACATCCAGGTCACCTTGGCACGTAAGTAGTCAAAACATGTTGTTATTAATTTCGGAAAGAATTTTTTTCCTACCAGAACAACCTACCATAACGCCGGGAGTTGTTCGTCCAACGGAACGTCCGCTGCCGAACACAGATCAATCTTATGATGTCAATCAACCGACGTCCGACGTTGTCAGAGGACGAACGCTCTATCTGGACGTCGTCACTTCGGGTCGACCTGGAGAGAGCGTCACGTGGCGTCTTCCGTCCGGACGACGCCTTCGAACGGGCGAAACGTTTGGTCGATTCACCGTCTTCAGTAACGGAACGTTGAGAATTGTCGACGCTCAGCCGCAGGACTCTGGCTCCTATGAAGTGATCCTGAGCAGCCCAGGCGGCGAAGCAACCCAGGCATCCGACGTGAAAATATTCGGTAAAAATGTCTCTCAACGAATCTGTTTTTTTTTTATTTTTATTTTCTAGTTCCTTTATCTGCTGGCCGTCCTCTTCTTGATTCCGTCTTTTCCGACGATCGTCGCGCGGTTCCGTCGACGGCGGGCAGCACTGTAACCGTTCGCTTGACAAGCCGCGTGGCTATGGAGGCGACGTTCTTCTGCTTTCCGGCTCCCACTGTGTCGTGGACGTTCAACGGCGACCCCGTCATGGAGACGGATCGCGTGAGAATTGTCACGACGACGGTCGGCGAGAAGACGACGAGTCAATTGCTGATCGGCCGCGCCGAACCGGGCGATGAAGGGACGTACGTGGCGACGGCGAAAGTGGCCGACTCCGATGCGTCTGTATCGACGGCGCCAATATCGGAGACAATGCGTCTGAAAGTTTCAGGTACAAAATGATATTGGCCGATGATGCCTTACATCTAAAGCTTTTTTTTGTTTTTTTAGTCGAAGGATTTCCCGTGATAAATAGGCTACCTAATAAACCTGATCGTGTTCGAGGCTCGATCTATTACACCACAATCGGTCGTCCTGACGTCGTCGCTTTGGCGGACGAAATCGTTAGAATCGCTTGTACGGCAGCGGGAAAACAGCCGTTGACTATCACATGGGAAACGGACGCTCCCAACGCGAGAGACATCGGAAACGGCGTTTTGGAAGTCGTTGGCGCGACGAGCGAGGAGACTTTCCGCTGCGTTGCAACTAACGTGGAAGGCGTAGACGAAGAGGAGATCACCGTTTTCCCCGCAGGTAAAAATTTCGCAGAAATTTGTCTAAATTAGCCGATCTTTAATCTTTGCAGTTGTCCCCGTGTTGAATCGGCCGGCGCCTGTCGATCCCTATCGACCCCTTCCCGACGAAGATTTGACTTACGACGTCGCTCCCGGTCAAATAGTAGAAATTCGCAGTGGTCGAACCGTGACGGTTGTTCCTTCGGCGGAAGGACGACCTACACCGGACATTTTGTGGGTAACGCCGAACGGGCAACGTCTTCAACCTGGCGATTCGTTTGGACGAGTGAGCGTCTTGCCAGACGGTCCGCTGCGAATTGTGGATGCCACTACGGCAGACAAAGGAACGTATCGAGTCGTCGCGACCAGTCGAGCCGGAACGGATGCGCAAGACGTCGACGTAGTCGTTTATCCGCCGGTTGAATTGACTGTCGTACCAGGAGAGAACGTAGTTGTCGACAGAGTGCCGATACGCCCGACCGATAATGAGTCTTTCTTTGTGAAAGAGAACTCCGAGTTGGTTATCACTTGTGGAATCAATGGAGTACCAAGCGAAGGTATTGAGTGGCTCATCCATGGAGAGTCGGCAAGATCTTCGTCTACTGACGGTTTGATGATCGCGCCGACGCCGGCCGGCAGTCAACTGACGCTGAAAAGCGTTCAGTTGAGCGACGCCGGCTCGTACGTTTGCAGCGGCGGAGACGCGACCGACAGTACCGGATTTCAGGTGGACGTCGTCGTAATTCCGTCTGACAGTGCAACAATCGAAAGGCGACGCGATGTGGCGATAACGCGTACGTCTACTGAGGTCACGTCGCCAGTGTCTGTATCTGAAATTTTCGTCTCAAAGAAGCAAGACCTCGTCATTTATTGTCGCTCTTCGGGAGCCGATTCGATCACTTGGATGAAGAACGGAGCTCCTTTGACAAGCGGTGGCCGAACTTCGATACAACCGGACGGAACTTTGAGAATTTCTCAAGTGGAATCGAGCGACTTTGCCACGTACAAGTGCACCGTGACCAAAGGATTTCAACAAGACATGCAAACGACGACGGTCGTTGAATCGACGATGCCAGTTATACCGGAGCCGCAGCCGATTTCGCCGTCGCGTCCGCTACCAGACGGCGACGTCACGCGCACGGCTGGTCAAACGAGTGAAGTGACGGTATATCGTACGGCCTTTATTGACTTACCCTTCTCTGGGCGTCCTTTGGGCGACGTCAAATGGATTCTGACGGATGGCCGAACGTTGATTCCGGGACAGACGGACGGCCGATTTACTGTCTTTGAGAATGGAACGTTGAGAATAAGAAATGTTCAACCGGAAGATGCGGGTTCGTATCGCGTCAGCGTATCCAACGTCGTCGGCGAATCTAGTCGAAATACGGAAGTTGTGACTTATCGTCCGGCAAGAATAACGACGGAAGCGTTCGAAACGGTTGTCGTTGACGACGTGCCAACGTCGGCGTCGCCGTCAAAGCCGGTTATTGTTCGGCGCGGCGGAACGATTTCTTTCGAAGGCAGAGCAAGCGGAACGCCTCAACCGATCATACGATTTTTGAAAGACGGTATAGCAATTGAGCCCTCAGATCGAATAGTCGTTGATACGACGCCGACGGGAGGCCGAATCACGGTACGAAATGCATCTCCCGACGACAACGGCCGATACACGTTTGTTGCTGAGAACCCAAGCGGCGTAGTGGTGTCGTCAATCGACGTCGAAGTGACGGACACCGACGCACAACCCGTTATCGTTCGACGTAAAGGTCAACCAACGGACGACGGGAAGACGGTGACGGCGACGATAGGTCAAAAGACGACGGTCAACGTCGGCGCATCGCAGGATCTCGTATTGAATTGCAGTGCAATAGCAACGACCGAAGTAATGTTCGTTTGGGAAAAGGACGGCGAAATTATACTGCCGAACGGTCGCCCGGAGATAAGTACCAACGGGCAAACGCTTACGTTACGGAACGTGCAGAACGCCGATGCCGGCCGGTACGTGTGCCGTGCGATGACCGATGACGGCACCGATAGCGAATCCATTACCGTCCAAATTACATCCGAGCCCGAATTTGGGGACGCGTCGTCGACGGCTCGTCAGGCGCCGCAAACAGGCGACACGACGTTTGAAATAGGTCAAGCTATCGACGTTGTGATGGGAAGTACAGTTCGCATTCGGTCGCCTATCTTCGGTCGTCCGACGCCGTCGGTCACGTGGATTCTTCCGTCCGGTCGCACGCTGGCTCCCGGCGAACGCTTCGATCAATTTCAAGTTCTCGACAACGGGACTCTCGTTATTGACGATATCAGAACGGGAGACGCCGGTTCGTACACCGTATCGGCGACGAGCAGTCTGGGCGAAACAACGTCGACGTCAGTCGTCACAGTCTACGTTCGACCTCGTCTGACGTCGACGTTTGTATTAGACGGGGTCGCGGTTAAAGACAGCTTTGGCAATCGGCAAGTATTTCCAGATAACAACGACGTTGTCCTCGTTGAAATCAGTTCCACAATTGCGTTACCATGTACCGCCTCCGGTCTGCCGCTGCCGTCCGTTCGAGTTCTCCGCGACGGCGACGTTATTCCAATCGGCGGTCGCTATTCGCTTCGCAATATCGACGGCGGTCGAGGGATTGAACTTGTGATCGCAGACGTCAACGACGACGACGCAGGCACGTACACTTGCGTTGCGGAAAATGATGCAGGCGCAACAACATCATCGGTAGTGGTGCGCTTATCGGAAAGCGGTGCTCCAAGCATCAATCGCCTTCCGAACAGAGAACCGCGCGTAACCGAAGACACGACGATCGCTGACGTGGGCCGACGCCGCGTTGAAGTCGACTTGGGAAGTCGGCTTACGCTTTTGTGCACTGCACTTGGTTCTTCAACGACTGTTAGTTGGTATCGATTTGGAAAGCTCGTCCGGATGAACAACCATTTTCAACTTTCGTCTGACGACGGCTCACTGACGATTACAAAAGTCGCAGCTCGAGATGCCGGTAATTTTGTCTGCCGCGCGACGAATCCGAACGGGAGAGACGAAGAAGCGATCGAGGTCGTTCCTACGCGACCGCCGAAAGTGCGACGAAAGCCCGACGGACCTCAGAAACCGCCTGGCGTCAACGAAGTCGTCATATCTCCCGGCGTACCGGGAGTATTCAACCCCGGCGAAACTCTAATATTCAAAGACGGTACGTACGGCGAGCCTATGCCGTCCGTTACCTGGATCTTACCGTCGGGTCGAAGAATGAACGTCGGTGACAAATTTGATCGATTTGAAGTTCTCGACGACGGTTCGTTGCGCGTGACTAATGCTACGCCGAGCGACGATGGAGCGTATCGCTTCATCACGACGAGCGTCTCCGGCACAGACGGAAGCGCTTCTAATGCGGTTTTTGTCGATCCCGTTCAATTGACGATCGGAGCGCGAGACAAGATCACTGTGTCAAATCGAACCGTATCACCGTCGCCAGAAGGCACTCTTCGCGTCGATGTCGGATCCGTCTTTTCCATGACTTGTTCAGCGACTGGATCAGCACCCATTGATCTTTCTTTTACGCGCGACGGCACTCTGATCGTGCCCGGCGGCCGAATTCGCGTCGTTTCAACGGACGATAATACGAAGACGCTAACTATTGAGAACGTGATGCCGGAAGATGTAGGAAACTACGCCTGTGTGGCTGTGAACAGCGAAAATGCGCAGGAAACGTCTGTCTACGTCGCCGTTGTCGACGGTGCAAAAATAATTCGGGAGCCGACGAAACCGACTGAGGACTTGCCGGACGGCGGCTTGAAGGTGTTTGTTGGACGAGAAAGCGTAACAGTTGTGCTGGGACAGACGGTCGAAATAATGTGCAATGCTACGGGAATGCCTAATCCGGCCGTAACGTGGTTGCTGAATGAGGAGCCTGTCGCCGCCTCGGGTCAAGTGAGCCAGTCCGGCGGCACTCTCACGATTCAAAATATCGGACGAAACGATTCGGAGATCTACGTTTGCCAGGCCGTTAATAGCGGCGGAAGTGATCGTGAAGACATCCAAGTCTTTGTTACGGAACCACCGGTTATAGCACCAGCCGCTCCGATCGTCGTCGAACGACCCATCACTGTCGAAGACAAAAGCTTCGACGTTGGTCAAACTGCTGAGGTATCAGAAGGAAAGTCTGTGACTCTTCGCTGCCTTGCGACGGGAAATCCGACGCCGAGCACGATGTGGCTATTGCCGTCGGGCGACGTCTTGCGGCCGGGAGATTCTGCCGGAAGAGCGAGCGTCGCGCGCGCTGACGGCTCTCTGACCATACAAAACGCCATGATTTCTGACTCCGGACGATACGAATGCACGGCAACTAACACGGCGGGAACAGATAGCAAAAAATCCGACTTGACCGTTATAGAACTGCCTGAAGCTCAAGTGACGGTCACCGTCCAATCGCAACCCGTGGATCCGTTGGATCGCACCGTGAAGACTCGACCGCAACAAGTAACATTGGTTTGCTCGGTGGGAGGAACGCTCGGAAGCAACGCGCAGTGGTTCGTGAATGGCCAAAGAATTGCAAGCGACGATCCGAGAATAACGAGCGATTCGAGCAGCAGTACATTGGCTTTTACTCCGACGGCTACGACGAGTGATTCCGGACTGTACACGTGTTTGATAGACACTCCGGGCGGCACTCGGGGATCGTCCGTACGAATCGACGTTTCCGACAACATGACTCCGCTGATTATATACGATCCCGAGCCGACGAAACAGACTCCTGATGGCGTTGAAACATCCATTGGAAAAGACTCGGTCACCGTGTCTCCCGGGGAAATATTGACAATTTCATGCGACGTCGCTGGATCGCCCGAACCGACGATAACTTGGCTCAGAGACGGGGAAACGATTACCTCTGGAGGTCGATTCTCTGATGATGGACAAGGCACTTTGGTGGTAAGCAACGTGCAGCGAGATGACGCCGGAACGTACACGTGCACAGCAAACAATACGAGAGGCAGCGACAGTGATTCAATCGACGTAAACGTAGCAGGTCAGTAAGAAACAATTGTTCGTTTTAAATACCTAAATATTTCTTTGTAGATCTGCCTCAGATTGAACAAGCAACGACTGACAAAAGACCACGTCCGCTAATGGATCGAAACTACGTATACACCGTTGGCCAGACGGCCGATGTTCGCTTAGGAAAAACAGTTTCGTTGCGATGCATTGCAGTTGGAAATCCCGAGCCGCAAGTGAGCTGGATGCTCTCCGACGGGTCGCAAATGGCAATTGGAGAGAGTGTCGGACGTGCTCGAGTGTTGCAAGACGGCACTCTTGTCATCAGAAACGCGCAAATTCTGGATTCAGGTGACTATATGTGCACGGCTAGTTCTTCGGTAGGCAGTGCAAAGTCGACGTCGACAGTCAACGTAGTCGGTAAGGAATTTCGATCAACAACTGATGACTTTTGTCTGATTGACAATTTTAGTTCCTCCCACCCTGAGAGAGCCTATTTATCAAGGTATAACGGTCGACGGCAACGAGGTGCAACCGTCTCAAACTGGCGAAATTATCATTCGAAATGGCTCGCGAACGGAATACTCCTGCCAAGCCGAAGGCATTCCGACGCCCGTCATCCGATGGAGTCGAAACGGCGAAGTACTGACGACGTCGAGCAGCGCGGGAGTCGTCACGACGTCGTCGACGAGCGAGAGTCGGGTCGTATCGCGACTGACGGTAGAAGAAGCGACAATGTCCGGACGATACGCGTGCGTAGCACAAAACGATTTCGGCAGCGTTTCTTCGTTCGTCGACGTAACGGTTGTCAATCCTTTTGCTCCCATCATTGACAGAGGGCCTACACCGACGATGGAACAGATTTCGATCGGTCTTCCAGAGTCTTTTGCTACTCCAGGCTCTTCGGTTACGATCTTATGTAACGCTGCTGGTCTTCCCCCTCCTCTAGTCATCTGGGATAAAAACGGCGTGCCTTTGACGCCGGGTGGAAATTATCAGCTGTCCGGCAACGTTCTGACAATAAACATGTTCAGTAGGGACGACGTTGCAAGTTACTCTTGCACGGCTACCAACACTGAAGGGCAAGACAGGGAAACGATTGCTGTTAAAATGGTTACACCTCCTCGAATCGATCGACCTCGCGCAGTGGAAGAGCCTCCGAAAGACTCGACTCCCAGCACGACGCTGACCGTTTCGGTTGGGGAACCCGTTGACGTTTTTCCAGATCAGACGGCCACGATTACGTGCACTGCGAGCGGCGATCCACCGCCGAAAATAGAATGGATATTGCCGTCGAGCAGCGTCGTTGAGGAAGGCGACACATTGGATCGTTTCTCTGTGAGCGGCGGAGCTTTGACGATAAGAAACGCCAGAGAGAACGACGAAGGAAATTATCAATGCAGAGCGACAAACGATGGTGGACAAGCGACTGCGACTTCTTCGGTAAACGTTCGCGAATATCTTCCCAACGTGCCATCCACAATTGAAGTCGAAGTGAATGATCGAACGGTGGTGCCGACGGCCAGCAATACGGTTACCCTTTACGAGGAATCACGTCTCTTATTGAACTGTACTTTTGCGACTGACTCTCCCGCGAGTATCCGCTGGCTGAAGGACGGCGTTCTGGTGCAAAGCAACTCGGAACGACGTCTCGTGAAGTTCTCCTCGACCAACTCGTACGGTCTGCGAATTGCGTCTGCTGCCGGCAGCGACGCCGGCAAGTACTCGTGCGTTCTTGATGACGGATTTTCGAAGACGAGCGAAAGCGTGAATATTATCGTGCAATCGCTCCAAGCGCCGCTCATCGATCGCAGTCCGCCGGACGCTCCGCCGCAGATGACGTCGCCGACGTCTACTACCGTTTCGATTGGGGTCACGGAAGTGACTGTCGTTCCCGGAAACGACGTGACCATCACGTGCACGGCGTCCGGAACACCGAATCCCACAATAAGTTGGCAGTCGTCAGACGGCACGAATGTTCCTTCGGATTCGTCTGGCAGCCTCACTCTTCGCGACGTGACGGCAGCCGAAGCAATGGCGTATACATGCGAAGCCGTTAACTCAAGAGGAAGAGACGAAGAGACGATAATCGTGACACTGGCCGAACCTCCACAGATCCAAAGAAGCGAAGTAGTCGTCACGGAGACTCCAATACCTGACGAGGATCGTAAATACAACGTCGGTCAAACGTCTCGCGTGCAAAACGGCCGAACCGTTCGGATCATGTGCATGGCGTCAGGAAGACCCGACGCCGAAATTCGATGGCGAGCAACGTCGACGGGCGTCCAATTGCGTGTCGGCGAAACGTCCGGCCGAACTTCGGTTCTTGAAGACGGAACGCTGCAGATTGTCCAAGTGTCGACTAGCGACGAAGGCGACTATGTTTGCACAGCGGAAAACACCGCAGGTATGGACGAAGAGACGAGCGAGGTCACTGTTCTCGTTCCGTTGCAACTTAATCGAACACCGACCGTCGTCGACGGCAGTCCGTCGACGCCGTCTGTGGACGGTTCCGTTACCGTTGTTGAAAACTCGAGAGTTACGCAGCGGTGCAATGTCAGCGGTCGACCTTCCCCGACTCTCGCGTGGACGAGAAATGGGGTTCGTCTTCAGAACACGGCTCGCACGGTCATCAATACAGTATCAAGCGGCGACGGACTAACTGTTACAAGCGATCTGACTCTTTTCCCGGCGCTTCGAAACGATAGCGGATCCTACTCGTGCGTCGCTCAGAATGAAGTCGAATCTGCTTCCAACACTCAGGAAATAGTCGTAATCCCTCAAGAAGCGCCTCTGATTGATCGCCGCACCGGTACGACCGACGACGGAAACACGGTTCGCACGTCCGTCGGTCAGCCAGATGTCTACGTGACCGAAAGGCGGACGGTGATAGTGGAGTGCACGGCGTCGGGTGTTCCACTTCCGACGACGAATTGGTTCCTTGGCGACAGCGGCATTCTGGTGCCGTCCGACGGCCCCGTCCGTCGACTGGCATCGGGTGCCTTACAGATTGATACATTTCAAGGTGTTTACGCCGGAAAATATACCTGCCAAGCAGAAAATCCAGTCGGATTAGACAGAGAAACGATTGACGTTCGCCTAGCAGAGAAACCGGTTCCAGTCATTGATCCCGAAGTGGCTCCTCCTACCAGAGGCGGCACGGCAGTGTATGGATGCCAAGGCATGGGTTCGCCTACGCCAAAAGTTGAATGGGTGTTACCGAGTGGAGAGACCTTGAGTCCGGGCGAATCTACGAGCGATGGTCGCGTTAGAGTGGATGCTAGCGGGTCGTTGGAAGTAGTCAATTTGATGCCCAGCGACGAAGGCACTTACATCTGCACTTTGACCAACGACGGAGGCAAAGTGAACATTTCAACGGATGTAACGGCATACGAGAGACCTTTCATAACAAGAGTTTCAGTCAATGCGCTTGTCGTAAATGCGGGAGACGAAATTGAACCCGACGATGGCTCTACAACGTTACTCATTTGCTTTGCAAGTGGCAATCCTATTCCCGACGTTAATTGGTACAAAGATGGCCTTCTGATTGACCGTGAAGACGACGATATCGGCTCCAGCTCCGTAATGCTTATACCCAAGTTTGAAATAACGAGGGGACCAGGCTCCGCGTTGCTGACCATTTCCGACTACACTACGGAAGATGCCGGAGTTTACAGTTGCGGAGCGTCAAACCCTGCGGGAAATGCCGATTTCTCGCTTATTTTCAAGGAACCTACGCCACCGACAATAACGCCGCCAAGAACGGCACGACCAATGACGGAAGCCCCAACGACGGAAGCCCCAACGACGGTACAGGCGCCAACGACGGCACAGGCACCGGTAACGGCAACGATAGAGACACCAACAACTGCAGGTATTTCTTTTTTGTTATACTGTTAAGCTATTTCTAATGCAGTATCTATGGCAGCTGTTCAGACAATGTGGGTCATAGACCCTTTTTCAGATTGTTCAGCAGAGTGTGCACCGGAAGGAGAACGGACACGAACTGTGACTTGTTCCAGTACCGTAGGAGGCGTAACGGAGACGGTTCAGGATCAAGTTTGTCTTGATGCTGGGCAACCTAAACCGGCGACAAATCAATCTTGCGGCGTGGACTGTCCCTATAGGTGGGAAAGGAGTGAATATGGAAACTGCAGTACGTCCACCACGTGCGGCAATGGAACTCAAACTCGGACCGTGACGTGCGTTCGAGATATACCGTCAAGAGGTGCTGTCGCTCAACGCGACGACGCGTGTTCAAGTGTGGGCGATAAACCGAGAAGCGAACGACCGTGCACAACGATTTGCAGACTCTTTGCCGGTCCCTGGTCAGACTGTTCAGTAACGTGCGGCAGAGGAACAAGACGGCGAGATTTGACTTGCCAACGACAAGACGGCACCGAGATCGATTTACAATTTTGCGCCGGTCTACCGACTTTGGCGTCTACGGAAGATTGCGATTTAGTTCCATCATGTCCTACTACACAGATACCGGCAACGACACAGCCACTGACAACAGAGACGCCAACAACTGCAGGTATTATTTTTTTGTTACTGTTAAGCTATTTCCTAATGCAGTATCTATGACAGCTGTTCAGACAATGTGGATCATAGACCCTTTTTCGGATTGTTCAGCAGAGTGTTCACCAGAAGGACAGCGGACACGAACGGTAACTTGTTCTAGTACCGTAGGAGGCGTCACGGAGACGGTTCCAGATCAAGATTGTCTTGATGCTGGGCAGCCTAGACCGGCGACAAATCAATCTTGTGGCGTGGACTGTCCATATAGGTGGGAAAGGAGTGAATATGGAAACTGTAGCACGTCCACTACGTGCGGCAATGGAACTCAAACTCGGACCGTGACGTGCGTTCGAGATATACCGTCAAGAGGCGCTGTCGCTCAACGCGACGACGCGTGTTCAAGTGTGGGCGATAAACCGAGAAGCGAACGACCGTGCACAACGATTTGCAGTCTCTTTGCCGGTCCCTGGTCAGACTGTTCAGTAACGTGCGGCAGAGGAACAAGACGGCGAGATTTGACTTGCCAACGACAAGACGGCACCGAGATCGATTTACAATTTTGCGCCGGTCTACCGACTTTGGCGTCTACGGAAGATTGCGATTTAGTTCCATCATGTCCTACTACACAGATACCGACACCGACACCGACACAGCGACTGACAACAGAGACGCCAACAACTGCAGGTATTATTTTTTTGTTACTGTTAAGCTATTTCCTAATGCAGTATCTATGACAGCTGTTCAGACAATGTGGATCATAGACCCTTTTTCGGATTGTTCAGCAGAGTGTTCACCAGAAGGACAGCGGACACGAACGGTAACTTGTTCTAGTACCGTAGGAGGCGTCACGGAGACGGTTCCAGATCAAGATTGTCTTGATGCTGGGCAGCCTAGACCGGCGACAAATCAATCTTGCGGCGTGGACTGTCCATATAGGTGGGAAAGGAGTGAATATGGAAACTGTAGCACGTCCACCACGTGCGGCAATGGAACTCAAACTCGGACCGTGACGTGCGTTCGAGATATACCGTCAAGAGGTTCTGTCGCTCAACGCGACGACGCGTGTTCAAGTGTGGGCGATAAACCGAGAAGCGAACGACCGTGCACAACGATTTGCAGTCTCTTTGCCGGTCCCTGGTCAGACTGTTCAGTAACGTGCGGCAGAGGAACAAGACGGCGAGATTTGACTTGCCAACGACAAGACGGCACCGAGATCGATTTACAATTTTGCGCCGGTCTACCGACTTTGGCGTCTACGGAAGATTGCGATTTAGTTCCATCGTGTCCTACTACACAGATACCGACAACGACACAGCCACTGACAACAGAGACGCCAACAACTGCAGGTATTATTTTTTTGTTACTGTTAAGCTATTTCCTAATGCAGTATCTATGACAGCTGTTCAGACAATGTGGATCATAGACCCTTTTTCGGATTGTTCAGCAGAGTGTTCACCAGAAGGACAGCGGACACGAACGGTAACTTGTTCTAGTACCGTAGGAGGCGTCACGGAGACGGTTCCAGATCAAGATTGTCTTGATGCTGGGCAGCCTAGACCGGCGACAAATCAATCTTGCGGCGTGGACTGTCCATATAGGTGGGAAAGGAGTGAATATGGAAACTGTAGCACGTCCACCACGTGCGGCAATGGAACTCAAACTCGGACCGTGACGTGCGTTCGAGATATACCGTCAAGAGGCGCTGTCGCTCAACGCGACGACGCGTGTTCAAGTGTGGGCGATAAACCGAGAAGCGAACGACCGTGCACAACGATTTGCAGTCTCTTTGCCGGTCCCTGGTCAGACTGTTCAGTAACGTGCGGCAGAGGAACAAGACGGCGAGATTTGACTTGTCAACGACAAGACGGCACCGAGATCGATTTACAATTTTGCGCCGGTCTACCGACTTTGGCGTCTACGGAAGATTGCGATTTAGTTCCATCATGTCCTACTACACAGATACCGACACCGACACCGACACAGCCACTGACAACAGAGACGCCAACAACTGCAGGTATTATTTTTTTTGTTACTGTTAAGATATTTCCTAATGCAGTATCTATGACAGCTGTTCAGACAATGTGGATCATAGACCCTTTTTCGGATTGTTCAGCAGAGTGTTCACCAGAAGGACAACGGACACGAACGGTAACTTGTTCTAGTACCGTAGGAGGCGTCGCGGAAACGGTTCCAGATCAAGATTGTCTTGATGCTAATATGTCTAAACCGCTGACCTTTGAATCTTGCGGCGTAGACTGTCCATATAGGTGGGAAAGGAGTGAATATGGAAACTGTAGCACGTCCACCACGTGCGGCAATGGAACCCAAACTCGGACCGTGACGTGCGTTCGAGATATACCGTCAAGAGGTTCTGTCGCTCAACGCGACGACGCGTGTTCAAGTGTGGGCGATAAACCGAGAAGCGAACGACCGTGCACAACGATTTGCAGTCTCTTTGCCGGTCCCTGGTCAGACTGTTCAGTAACGTGCGGCAGAGGAACAAGACGGCGAGATTTGACTTGCCAACGACAAGACGGCACCGAGATCGATTTACAATTTTGCGCCGGTCTACCGACTTTGGCGTCTACGGAAGATTGCGATTTAGTTCCATCATGTCCTACTACACAGATACCGACACCGACACCGACACAGCCACTGACAACAGAGACGCCAACAACTGCAGGTATTATTTTTTTTTGTTACTGTTAAGCTATTTCCTAATGCAGTATCTATGACAGCTGTTCAGACAATGTGGATCATAGACCCTTTTTCGGATTGTTCAGCAGAGTGTTCACCAGAAGGACAGCGGACACGAACGGTAACTTGTTCTAGTACCGTAGGAGGCGTCGCGGAGACGGTTCCAGATCAAGATTGTCTTGATGCTGGGCAGCCTAGACCGGCGACAAATCAATCTTGCGGCGTGGACTGTCCATACAGGTGGGAAAGGAGAAACTATGGAGACTGCAGTACGTCGACCACGTGTGGCGACGGAACGCAGACTCGGACCGTGACGTGCGTTCGAGATATACCGTCAAGAGGCGCTGTCGCTCAATCCGACGACGCGTGTTCAAGCGTGGGCGATAAACCAAGAACCGAACGACCATGCGAAACGATTTGCACTCTCCTTCCCGGTCCCTGGTCTGTCTGTTCAGTAACGTGCGGCGGCGGGACAAGACGGCGCAACGTCACTTGTGCGCAGATGAATAGCGGCTTGCTGGTAGATCTGCGATTTTGCCCAAGTACACGACCAACATTTTCTACGTCGGAGCAGTGCAATACTGATTCCTGCTTCAAGTACGTTTTAAAAATTGCTCTATATTGTTTACATCGTGTAATTTTAGATGGATGGCAACGCCTGACGGCGATTGTTCTGCCGTTTGTGGCAGTGGAAGACAGCAGCGAACGATCGAATGTCGTCGCATTCAAGACAACCAAATCGTTTCCGTCGACCAATGCGATCCGGACTCTAGGCCGAGCGACAGCATCGCCTGTCGAATCACATGCCAATACGATCCGTTGCCGTGGTCCGACTGTTCAACCACGTGCGACATCGGAACGCAAACGCGCCAATTACGGTGCAGGACGGCCGACGGAAGTTATGTTGCTCTATCCCAATGTGAGGACGCGGGAGTTCGACCGCTACCGACGACGTCTCGAGATTGCAACACCGGCGTTTCTTGCAACGGCAGCACTTCTTGGACAGTTTCGTTGTGGAGCTTATGCAATTCGTTTTGCGCCGACGGCAGGGAGACTCGTTCCGTTGAATGCGTCGTAACGGCGGCCGACGGGACTTCGTCGTCCGTGTCAAATCAGATCTGCATAGACGCGGGCCGGGGCAACCCACCAGCGTCGTCTCGCCCGTGCAATCCGGTACGCACGTGCAGATACGTTACAGCGCAATGGTCGGGCTGCTCTCAATCGTGCGGTGGAGGCGTACGTCGACGCAGGGTGACGTGCGAACGAGAGATAGATGGAAGAAGAATTAGTTTGGTGGATTGCAGAAGAGATTCGACTCTTGGAGAGACACCGTCTGACGAAGAAGCCTGCAACGAGAACGTCTGCTTCGGTAATGCACGTCGACGTAGCTATTCAATAAGAGTATTTATTTATTTATACGGAGTCGCTTTTAGTTCCTCCAAGAATTCGAAATCCGCCGAGGCCGTCGCCAAATCAGCCGAATTCCAATGTAGACACGAGCGTCGGAAATGCAGTCGTGGTTACTGTCGGATATCGTGTCACGATTGACTGTGTCGACATTGCCGGAGAGCCGCGTGGAAAGATCAGCTGGTTTCTTCCAACGGGAGCTGCTCTCGATTCGGGCGGTGTGCTTGGGAATGTTAGCGTCGATGCAAACGGCACGCTAATCATTGAAGACGTTCGAACCGTTGACAGGGGAAAGTACACGTGTAGGGCAACGAACAGAGTGGGCTTTGACGACAGGGATTCAACAGTGGTGGTTCAAGGTGAGTGGCGTTTTAGGCACCCTGATACAGTAGCTTTCCACGTCCTAATTTTTGTGCAGCGTCTAGCTTGAGATCTCTTTGTATTTAAGTCTCTCTTTCTTTTTTTTTAGTTCCTCCGTTCGTTCCCTTTGTTGAAATTACTCGCGAAAATGGTTTTCGAATGGAGGAGAAAAATTTCCTTGAAGTTCAACCTGGCTTCCAAGTCACGATTGAATGTTCAGAAGCAAGCGCCAATCCGAGACCAAGAATCAGATGGTTCCTCAACGGAGAAAGAATTAATATCGCCAGTGACTATCGTTACGAATTGTTGCGCGACGGTTCATTGAATATCCTTGATATAAGCGCCACAATGGCTGGGCAATATATGTGTGAAGCGTCAAACGTAGTCGGAACTTCAAACGCAACAGTGACATTAGCTGTTCAAGGTAATTGTTTTTTAGAGGGAGTCATTATTTGTCGGTAACTATTGGTTACAGAATTTGAATTCTCCTGGAGACTTGTCGGTCCGGAATGCAGTCAGACCTGCGGCTGTCGCGGTAAGTTGTATAAAGACCTAACTAGATATCGGCTGGAGACTCTAATTCTGCAGGAACAAGACTTCTTCAACCGGAATGCTTTCGCCGGGCGGACAACACGACTGTATCAAACAGCAACTGCGATATGCAAGTCCCACCGTTGGCCGTACGTCTTGACTGCAACAGGATCCCGTGCCCCGCCCGGTTAGTGTCTAACTTTTGCATTTCTTTGTGACAAGATTCGATTCTTTGTTTCAGTTGGAGAGTCGGCTCCTTCAGTCCGTGTTCGGCGACATGCGAAGGCATTCGTCGACGAACCGTTATTTGTGAACGAATTGAGGAAAATTTCTGCGCTATGGTCACCGTCGAAGACGACGTGTGCGCAGTACGTAACGGAAATGGAACCGGTCTAAAGCCGGCACCCGTCGAAGCGTGCGGTAGCGACGTTTGTCCGGTGTACAGCTGGGTCGTCACAACCGATTGGAGCAACTGTTCGGCCGTGTGCGGCGACAACGGCTACGAGACGCGCGACGTTTTCTGCTTTTCTGACGATGGAATAATTCGATCGCAGGCGAACGATGGCGAATGCATTCGGCGCGTCGGCCAAATGCCGGCAAGGCGACGACGATGCACCGAAGACAAGGCTCCGGTCTGCGTTTACGAAATCGGCGACTGGACAAACTGCACGGCAACGTGTCGCGTACCAGGACTGGAGTCGCGTACGGTGGCGTGCCGTCGTACGATTCCCAGTCAAGGCGTAAACGAAATTGTCCCGACGCGCGAATGCTTGGCGGCAGTTGCACCAGCGCCGCAAACGCTGCAACCGTGCTCCGTCAGCAGAGAATTGTGCGAATGCCGAAATCCGTTTTGGCTCACCGGCAATTGGTCGACATGTTCTCGTTCGTGTGGCGGTGACGGCATTCGATATCGATCGATAACGTGCATGTGCTCCGTCAACGCTTTACCTCCGGCACCTGTCGCGTTCCAAGAATGCAACAGTCGATTGGGCTTCGACTTGCAGCCGGCGAGGGAGGAGGGTTGCGGATCGGATATTTGTCCGTGCATTAACTATCGTTGGCGCTCAGGCGGCTGGGAAGACTGTTCAGTGACGTGCGACCAAGGAATCGAGCGGCGCTCCGTCAGTTGTACCTGCCAGCGGAGCGGTAGAAGAGAACCTGTTAACGACACGGCACTGTGCAATGCGTTCGATGTAAGGCCGAGCACGGAGAGAATATGCTACCAACCGGAATGTCCTTGTCTGGATTTGCGATGGGAAATTAGCGAGTGGTCAAACTGTTCGGTAACATGCGCCGGTGGGCTACGCTATCGTAGCGTTCGTTGCATGTGCGGAAATAGCAGCGCTGACCAGCAACGATGCCTCGATGTGGGACTCGCGAGACCGCCGACTGAGGAAGAATGCAATACGAACGAGTGCCCGTGCGTGAATCATCAGTGGCAGATTCGTTCTCGTTGGACGCCATGCTCGAAGACGTGCAGCAATGGAACGCAGTCGCGAGTGGTTGAATGTCAATGTCGAGTGCGCGGCGCATACCGCACCGTTTCCGTGGGCGAGTGCATCGACCTCGGAGTCGGTGTGCGACCTCCCGATGTCCGATCGTGCTTTACGCAATGTCCGTGCCGATCGGCGCGCTACAAGACGGAAGGCTGGCGCGGCTGTACGTCGAGAGTGTGCGACGGCGTCGAGACGCGGCTGGTGTCGTGTGTGTGTCGGCGCGAGGAGGACGAAGAGCCCGCCGACGAGTATGAATGCACTCGTTTAGGTTTGTCGCGTCCCATCGATCGGCGCACCTGCAGCGATCCGTGTACGTACACTTGGTCGGCGAGCGCTTGGTCTCAGGTATGTCGGCAAAGAAGGTTTCTTGTTTTATTTTTTTATGAATTTATATGCAGTGTGCCAGTGACTGTCGTCACCGTCGCTCTGTCTTCTGCGTTGATCAATCGGGAAGACGCGTAAATGATAGCAGTTGCTATACTCAGGCAGCGCAAAGTTTCAGACTATCGGCAATTGGCGAGTGTCAATATGAAGGACCGGTTGAAAACCAAAAGATCACTTGGATTACGACTGACTGGGGAACAGTAAGAGACCTAGCGCTATTCAGCAAGGTTTGCATCAAATTTTTTGTCTAGTGTTCGGCGAGTTGCAACACCGGTGTAAGACGTCGATCAGTTGCGTGTGTCAATCTGTGTCAGAAAAGAAGAGTTCGAGGAGGCTGCAGTTCGAGCACTCGACCACGTCACGTGCAAGGGTGCAACAAATTCCCTTGTATGATCTGATATTTGTTTTTTTCATTAATTGTAATGGTCTCTGTTTTAGGTGTCGAGAGACTGCCGTGTAACGACGTAAACGAATATTTCTGCGGTAGAATTCGCGATTTGCGTCTGTGCTCTCACTACCCGCGGGATTGCTGTGCGGCATGCTCAGGAAGACAGTGACGATCAGGATCAGAGTGAAGATCTATGATCGTATTTCAGCTATTGCACAATTTTTTTTAGTGTGTGTTTGTGTGTCAGTCTTGCACGACATGTATGTTATATGGAAAATATACTACCGTAACAGAACGTAAACATACAGTTTCTTTCCCTGGCTCAACCTCATGCTGCGTTGGCTCTTTATTAGTTGCGTTCTTTGCGTTGGCCTGGCAAAGAAAGGGCCCCTAGTCACCGACAAGGTCTCGCACTGTTTCTGCGTCGCGCGCCAGCTTCTAGCGACGATCCGCAACAGGTATTCTTCGACATTACGATCGGCGACGTCGAAACCGGTCGAATTGTGATCGGCCTATTCGGAAAAACCGTTCCCAAGACAGCAGCGAACTTCCTCACACTCGCAACTGGAGAGGTGTGACGTCGAGAGGCGAAAATCGCGCGACCCTTGTAGATAATCCGTCGTCCCCCTGTAGAAAGGCTTCGGCTACAAGGGCAGCATTTTTCATCGCGTCATCAAGGGTTTTATGATACAGGGCGGCGACTTTACGAATCGGGACGGTACAGGAGGTAAGTAAACAGCAAAAATTCGATCGGACATTCTCCGACCGCGTGGCCTCCCCAAGGTAAATCCATTTACGGCGAAAAGTTTCCGGACGAGAATTTCAAGCTGAAACATCTCGGCCCCGGCTGGCTGAGCATGGCCAATTCAGGTAAGGACACGAACGGATCTCAATTCTTCATCTGCACCGTGAAAACGTCGTGGCTCGACGGCAAGCACGTGGTCTTCGGAAAGGTTCTCGAGGGAATGGTGAGTATCTGACTAAGGAGAATTAGTGTAGATTTTGACAAGACAAGTTCTCGTTAGGACGTTATCAAAAAGGTCGAGGAGACGAAGACTAGTGCCGGAGATAGGCCAGAGAGCGAGTGCAAAATTGCTGATAGCGGGGTCGTTGCACTCGAAAAGCCATTTAATCTCGAACTGGACTAAATCTCCGGGAACCTCTTCCTTCTTTTCTTCTCCTCTTTGTTGCACGTGATTGGCTTTCATTGAATCGAGTTGAGGTAGTCGTTTTTTGTCTGATCTCTCTTCAAATGGCTCAACGAGAGTCTGATAATCCGCTCTATGACGTGGGTTAGAAATGTTATGAGGTTCTTTAGGAGATGATGCTGATCCGACCCAGTTGAAGGAACCCACTAGGAAGACGCCTTTTCTCTATCGTTACCCATACACGTACCATCGCGTTATAGAATGTAGAATTGGAAAATCGTATTAAAAGGATTTATCTCAGCTGATTTCTCAAGTAACGAAAATAAGCACGAAATTGTGTAATTTCAAACAAATTTCAAGTAGCAAATGCGAACGCTGGCGTTACCAACGCCATGAATCAGATACAGGCACGTTATTCACGACTTGATTTCAATAAATTTTTATTATACAGTAGATGCTGGAAGACTTCAGCTATACGGCAACGTTGGTGGTCAATGCTAGCAATTTGAGACGAAAGGTACAAAAGAGCAGTATTGTTCAGAAGTTGTTGGGAGACGTACTACAGCCCTTTAATTAATTAAATCCTAGTCTACCTACAGTACCGTTCAAAAGTTTCGGGCACCCCTCCCCGAAATCCCGCTCCCGGCTCACGTACACTCTCCGGTTAGTTAATTTGACGAGAACCGACCAGCGGCTCGCCGCTACGCAGTCAAATATTTGGCTGTGAGCGTCTGTAGTTTGTTTAGTGTAGCGCACGTTTGGTTGCCATTTATAGAGCCGGCATGACACTGCATGACACCCTTGATTTTGCTGACCAAGCGTATTGCCGTCGCTTAACACAAATGTGACAGACGATGATCTGAAGAATGGTGACGATGGTCTGAAGAATTTATTGATTCTTAGTTATGAGAGAGATGGACCCCTAATCTTTGATTCTTAGGGATGCGGGCATCACTTCTTCTTTTCAGTCTACCGTACGTCAATTCTTTCTAAATATTTACTAGATGTGTAGACTGTAGTGCTCAGAAGCAGCAGTCTCAGCTTTGGCATACAGTACAGTCTGCAACTCGTTGCGCGCGAGCGGCGCTTGCGCTTCAGGCGCATGGAGCGCCACTCGTGCATAAAAAGTAGAGTTGACGGGAACGCCGATTTTTGATCTGCAAGTGTCTGCAACTCGTTGCGCGCGAGCGGCGCTTGCGGTTCAGGCGCATGGAGCGCCACTCGTGCATAAAAAAGAAAATGGGCGTTCCCGTCAACTCTACTTTTTATGCACGAGTGGCGTTCCATGCGCCTGAACCGCAAGCGCCGCTCGCGCGCAACGAGTTGCAGACACTTCCATGTCAAAAGTGGGCGTTCCCGCCGGTACTTTTTATGCGAGAGTGGCGTTCCATGCGCCTGAACCGCAAGCGTCGCTCGCGCGCAATGAGTTGCAGACACTTGCCGATCAAAAGTGGAAAATCGCGCTATTTTGGTGCTTTCGACTCGATTCGGCCGTTTCTCTTTCTAGTCTAGTAGATTGTTGGGTTATAGAACTTTTTTGATTCATGGGATCGACCAATCTTTAGTTTTGGCCGAGAAAATCGCGAAAAAATTAAACTAACCGCCATCCTCCCCGCCACCGCCACCGCCACCACACCCATCTTAGCATATTTCACTAGGCACCGGCGCGCTGCGCAACAGCATTCGTTAACTCCGATATCATTTCAGTGGGCGCCGGTTCCAACTGAAATATCCTTAGATCGTAACTATAGTAGAACTGGGTTCATTGACTGATAGGAGTTCCAAATTGGATTCTTAGGGTATTGCGTATTTTGTACGTAGCATTTATGTTTTACTAGAGATTAGTGTAGGAGCGAGGATGACTCCTCATCGTGCGTGGGAGACCCAGAAATCGCTATGTTTTGGCTTGGATGCGATAGATGCGTATTTTTTTCTTTGCAGAATGCCAGCTCATGAAAATGAATAAGGGGAAGAAAAGTTTGTCATGAGGTGATTTCCATGGACTCGTCTTTTTTGAAAAATGTAAGTCTCTAACCAATCTTCGTAGGCTTTTGCAGTGGACCAATTTCATTGAACGTTTCTTCAGCGTTGATCGCATCGACGAACGGTGAGAATTGACTATTTATCTACCTACAATCAATATGTCGTTGAACATACTTTGCTTCTTAGTGACGCGTGGGTTGAAGCGATTGAGAAGGTCTCAGCTGCTCTTGAGGCAAACAAAGAAAAGAGCTCGTCTCTTGAAAAATCTTCTAGCAAAGTATGTCAATATACCAAATCTCTTTTATTGTATTATCACTTCTTTCTGTATTCTACGTCTGCTTTTTCTACTCTCTTAGGCTGCTCTGGAGGATTTTGAGATGTTGAAAGTGCTTGGTCGTGGGACGTTTGGAAAGGTTTGCGTTGCTCGCGAGAAGACGACGGGCGAACTGTTTGCCGTCAAAATCCTCAAGAAGGATGTCATCATTGCAAAGGCAAGGAGGGAATTGCCTAGTTGACTATAGCAGAACGTTATTTTGTTATTTTAGGAAGAGGTTGCTCACACGCTGACTGAGAACCAAGTGCTGAAGACGACAAAGCATCCTTTTCTTACGGTATGTGCAACTACTAACATTGAATCTATGATTTAGTCAGCTGCTTACGTGTCCCAAGTATTGATGTATGTATGAGCGGATTCTCTAGTGTAGTAGGCTCCTCTACTTAGTGTCGATCTCGTTTTGATTCGCATACTTTTCTGACGCGGTTTTGTTTCTCTAGTCACTCCGGTTTTCCTTTCAAACGGAAAAGAGACTTTATCTCGTGATGGAATACGCCCAGGGTGGCGAAGTGAGAACGATAGCTCGAGCGTTCGTTTCACGTGGAGGGAAACCCCATTTCCTTTGTCTCCTTTTTAGCTCTTCTTTCACCTGTCGAAGGAGAGAATGTTCAGCGAGGAACGATCTCGTTTCTACGCCTGCGAGATCATCTTGGCGATCAAGTACTTGCACGAGCATTCCATCGATTTTAAGTAGGGGGTCGGTTTTCACTGTGATGTTTGGGTGTCAGTCAAAGGGGGTTTTTTTCCCGTAGCTCGAGATCATCCTGCTGGACAGGGCTGGTCACATCAAATTAGCCGATTTTGGGCTGTGCAAACAGGACGTGACTAAGAAGACGACGGAATACCTTGCCCCTGAGGTAAACGAGAGCACATAGGGTTTTATACAAGGTCGAAAAGCAACCTTCGCAGTAGATGTGCTAATAGATTTTCGTTTTGATCGCGTTCATTTTTTGCGGGGCGTGGATCATGTTTGATTTCATCGCAACGAACGCATACCATCAAAACGAAAAATCTTAGTAAGTTTAGAGAAGAAAAGGAGCGAGACTTTCTATAGTTGAATACCTTGACTAGATACCGCATTTGTATTGTTAACAGTCTCAACTTCACTGTTTCAATTCGTTGCGCGCGAGCGGCGCTTGCGATTCAGGCGCAAGGAACGCCACTCGCGCATAACTAGTACTCTGTAGCGTTGGCGGGAACGCCCACTTTTGAGGGGCAAGTGTCTCTCGTTCGTTGCGCGCGAGCGGCGCTTGCGGTTCAGGCGCAAGGAACGCCACTCGCGCATAAAAATTAGCAAAAGCCCACTTTTGACAGACTGTTAAAATTGTCTTGGACGATGATTAAAATTGGCTCGCCTCAAAACTGTTTCGCCCGTTATCTCGCCTCAAAACTGTTTTGCCCGTTATCTTGCTTTGCCCGTTATCTTGCTTTGCCCGTTATCTTTGCTTTGCCCGTTATCTTGCTTTGCCCGTTATCTCGCCTCAAAACTGTTTCGCCCGTTATCTCGCCTCAAAACTGTTTTGCCCGTTTATCTTGCCTCAAAACTGTTTTGCCCGTTATCTTGCCTCAAAACTGTTTTCCCCGTTCTCCCGCCTCAAAACTGTTTTGCCCGTTCTCTCGCCTCAAAACGGTGTTTGTTGGGCGTGAATTTTCGTTTTGATCGCGTTCATTTGTCGCGGGGCGTGGATCATGTTTGATTTCATCGCAACAAAACCATCAAAACGAAAAATCAATTGCGAGTGAATTTTTCAATTAGTAAGTTTAGAGAAGAACGAGACATTCGTAGTTGAATGAATACCTTGACAAGATACCGCATTCGTATTAACAGTCTCAACACAATAACTTTACTGTGACAAGTGTCTGATTCGTTGCGCGCGAGCGGCGCTTGCGGTTCAGGCGCAAGGAACGCCACTCTCGCATAAAAAGTACTTTGTAATGCGGGAACGCCCACTTTCGAGGGGTGTCTCCCTTTCGTTGCGCGCGAGCGGCGCTTGCGGTTCAGGCGCAAGGAACGCTACTCGCGCATAAAAAGTACTTTGTAATGTTGGCGGGAACGCCCACTTTCGAGGGGTAAGTGTCTCCAATTCGTTGCGCGCCAGCGGCGCTTTCGGTTCAGGCGCAAGGAACGCCGCATTGTAATGCTGGCGGGAACGCCCACTTTCGAGGGGTAAGTGTCTCCAATTCGTTGCGCGCGAGCGGCGCTTTCGGTTCAGGCGCAAGGAACGCCACTCGCGCATAAAAAGTACTTTGCAATGTTGGCGGGAACGCTCACGACCATTTTAAAATTGCGTATTATGTCTATCCTTCCAGACCTTCCCAGACTGAAAAAATTCTCGGCAGAACCCTGTATGAATTAAAGATTAGGCCCTCAATTTAATATTTATGCCCTATGAATTAAAGGTTAGGCCCTCAATTTAATATTTATCCCCTAAGAATTAAAGGTTAGTCCCTAAATTTAACATAAATCAGTGCATGTCAGGGAGGATTGAATGGACTTTAGGGGGCTACGTATGACTTTGAGCCTTACTTCGCGCTTTCAGGTTCTCGAGGAGGAGGAGTACGGCCGAAGTGTCGACTGGTGGGGAGTCGGCGTCGTCATGTACGAAATGATTTGCGGCCGTTTGCCGTTCTACAATCGGGATCACGAAGTTCTCTTCGAACTCATTCTCACCGTACGTTCTCGTATACGAGACAAAGACCAAACGATGAGAGACGGTCTGTTTGTATGTATATAGCAAGACGTTAAGTTTCCCGATCGGTGTGGAGAACGAGCGAGATCGATTCTCTCCGGGCTTCTAGAAAAGGATCCAACAAAAAGGTCAGTTGACTTCGTAGGCACATAGAAATGCGAATGGAGTTTATTTTTTCTTAGACTCGGTGGCAGTCAGCGCGATGCCGAGGAAATAATGGAACACGTTTTCTTCAGTGAAGTCAATTGGGATGACGTCTATGACAAAAAGGCGCGCGCAATATTTAATCGATTGATAATTTTTGATGCTATGTTTTCACTATAGGTTCTCGTTCTGTTTGTTCCCGAGGTCAAGGCGGACGTGAACGACCAGGTGATACCGCAGGAGTTCAAGGACGATACGGTCGACGACACGCCACCAGATCAAGGTTAGATGAGAAAGTTTTATTTAGTCTTGGTGATGTACCGTACTGACGTTTTTCTATAGAAGCTTCTCCTCTCAACGAGAAGGAAGATGGTCAGTTTGAAGGATTTTTCTATGCTCCGGACTCTGGCGTTGGTTCGAAGTAAGATCAGCAGGCTCTCATCCAAGCAACGAGAAAATGAAATCTCATTTTTTTCATATTATATTCTTAGTACAGTGCTGTCTTTGGATGTGTCTTTGTCATTTTCTTTCTCTCTCTCTCGCTCTCTTTTTAGTTGTACCTTTTTTATTGATTATATCTAATACGGGAGTCCTATCAGCCGCAAAGAAAAAATTTCTCGCTTTGCGTCCAAGGCCTCTAGCGGCTCAGAACTCGGCGTAGGCGAAAGCAAAAACGCCTCTTTGCCTGTCGAGACGCCTCGCAGCGTGCCGCTCTCTGTAGCGAGGCAGATTCACCGCCATTCTCTTTTTCCCTGGATCTACAGCTCTTTGTTTCGCTAAAATCGTCCTCGCTCATGTCCCTACCCAGTTCTGCTGTATTTTCGAAGCCTGCTCCAGGTCTGAAAAAGAAATGGCGAGCCTCGATTTCGTCTAATCGCGTGAAAACGCTTGCCTCTGCCTTCACGTCGATCAATTCGCTCAGAAAACAATCCAATAGATCGCAGGCTGAACGAGAATCAAATCTGGACGAATGCGCGACGACCCCGTACACAATCAAGACGCGCACATTCGATTTTATTTCGTAGAGTAATTTTACAGTACACATGCACTCATGCAGAAACCTACTCTAGCGTGTCCACTGTATTTTTCGATCCTTCCTTTCGTCGTTCGTTCGTCCGTTCTTCCGCGGGCCTTCTGTACGTCTTCGTCGATCGTTCTCTCGTCGATCTTCGTTTTCCTTCAGCGCTCGCAATCTAAAAATCAAATCCCAATTAGTCACTGTCAAAATATCGTTCTACGTACCTTTTCTGAATGCGTCCGTATTAGCGTTACCCGAGTTACACCACGGGGAGGTTCGGACGCTTCGTAACTCAAGGCAGCCACCGCAAAGCAATGGCCACCCGTTCCAAAAAGTTTCGGGCGAGTTTTGACCTCATAGGCCACCTCAGCCAGTATCCGCCTGGACGAGTAGTCGGCCCCTAATACCGAGTCCCCCGGCGCGACGATACCTGACCACATTGGTAAGCCGAAGCTAAGAACCGGGGCTTTTGAGGTGGAGAGCGGCTGACTACAGTTTGTAGGAGTCGACAGGAAAGGACGTGCAATGCCCAGATCGAATTCTCCTGAGCCAGATCATCCGCAATCTAATCGTGCCAGTTGGTGAGAAAAGTGCCGGCAACCAGACCGCTTGCGACACCCCCTCCGAGCCGTGCCCACTCTGCCTAACGCAGGCCGTGCTCGTTTGGCAACAATAAGACATGTAGGCGATCATTCTGCTCAGTGCGTGAACCGAGGCCGAAGCCCCCCATCGCCCTGCTTAGAGGCTCCGGCACGGGATTAATCCGTGGGCCACGCTGATCCGACGATCCAGACTGTCCTTTTGCCGATACTCCCGAGCCAGTCCGTCAAGGATGAGACGCAGATTGCTCCACGCCGCACCCACCCTAGGCCGCAACTGAAGGAGAATCGGTGTGCACTTCCCTTTTGAACCGCGTAGCTCCGCCCAGCGCGCTCATTGGTCCGCTGAGGTCACGTTGGGTCCATCTAGCGCTCTGGTTGGTTCCTTTCGAATAGGTGCGAATTTTCAATACCGTTTGACTATCGATTGCATCATGATCATGGTCAGCAATTCTATTCTTGGCAACGAATTATGCAAGATTTCTCGCCTCAAGGTCAAGATGGCGTACGATCGCCTTTCTTCTTCTTCTTCTTGTTCACAGTTTCGCCTTACGTTTCGCTTCCGTTTCGCTGTACATTATCGTCGATCAGCTTTATCGCGGGCTTGTCGAACGGCCCGGACATCGTGAACAAACACGTGTTCGATCGAAGCAGAACCGCATGGCGTAGACGAAGAAAACGGCCAATTTCGGCGACGAGACGGCGCGGGAGCCAACAGCAATGCAAACTACAGCGTAGGTGAGCGTATGGGTGATCGGGTGCCCGTTTTTCGCGATGAAAAAAAGGCGATCCCTCCCCCCGGACGTCGCCGATCACTTTCCCTTGTTTTTTTTTGCAGCGATTATACCCACGAAGCCCTTCTTAATTGATAACTCAGGCTCAAGTTCGAAGAAACCGTGCGAATATACAGGTACGCTTTGCATGGGGCCCCCCTGAATCAATTAGCGCATTTTCTTCGCGAATTTTCCAAAAGGGGAAGAACAGCAGTAAGCAGGGGTGTGTCTGATTCGTCAAGTTCAGATGGTTGGTCTTTTCGTTGTCGCAGAATGAATGACGGTGCCTTCTGTATTGATGAATTGACTTACCATCTGATCGTCGTCCAGCTCAACGGTCATAAACCCCGCATCTTTTGTCGACCACACCACGGATTCAATCATATTTGGATCCTCAACGTAAACCTTTCCAGTTGCACCAGCACCAGAGATGAAAAAGTCAATTCCTATTCGGGAAAGAAGTTAGACGCGCTAGTTAGTTAGTGCACGTTCTGCTAGTGACCGTCTTGTTGAAGGTGCTGTAGTTTATGTACGTGGCCGCAAAAGTAGGCAGCAACGCCATTGTCTTGCAGAACTGGCTTCACTACTTCCATTGAGACGGAGATGTCGCCAGGAAGAAAAACTCCATACGCAGAATCTATGATAACGTAAGTTTGATGGCAGTTTCTGTTAACATTATTTTCTTACATATTGGGTGGTGTCCTACCACGAATTTCCACTCGTCTTTGCTTGCTCGAAGAGTCTCATTCAGCCAGGTAAGCTGCTCTTTGTAATTCTGCTGATCTAACTGTTGTTTCATTGTAGGATTTTCTGGATCGGTATAATAACTGCCAATGAAGGGCGACGTGTCAATGAAGACAAAAAGAGCCGTAGATCCAGTGTCGTTGTTTAGAGAGAAACGAACTGTGTAGTTCCTGTCCGGCATGACCCAACGAGAATCCAGCTTATGATACAGAAGCTGTGCACTGGCATTCCCCATGTAATCTACACAGTCAGGACTTCACTCTTGGTATGAGTAGCTGTAATTCCTACTAAGAACTCTAACCGTGATTTCCAAGGATGCTGTAGAACGTCAGATTCTTCAGAGTGGAATTGTAGACTTGCTCGAAGTAGGTTTGCCATAGGGAGTCTGTTAGATTGGTGATCCCACCTTCACGATTTCCTTTAGAGTCAACGGTAGTTTTGTAGAAGTTATCGCCGACGTTCACGACAAATTGGACTTCCTGCGAGGCAGCTGTTGTTTTCATTTGCTTGGCAACAGCTTTCTGTTGCTCGTTTCCCATTCCCCTAGAAGAGACTTGTGCTTGTCAAGAGATAAGCGTTGCTCCTGGCGTCAACTGACCAGTCTCCGAAGACCAGAAAGCGCATCTGCTCGGACTGCGCCGGGAAAGAAGCAAAAAGGAGGAACGCAACTACAAAGCTCTTCTTCATGAGTAAGCAGCACGAGATCTCTGTGCGTGGGATGTCACAGAAAAATATGCAACAACAACAACAACAACAACAACAACCAGCAACGCGTAATTAATTTATTCAAAATATACTGTACATGTATTCATAAAAATTAAAAATTAAAAGTATCTCGTCTCTTCTTTCTTCCGCCGTTGTCCTGGAGCAAGGCTAAAAAATCAGCCAGTGAGATCTGCGAAATCAATGCGGTCGACCTGCCATTCATTTTGAAAATTCCCGTATACAGTAGGAAAACGGCTTCTTGCTAAAAAACCTAGAAAAGAGGAGGAGCCACGATTTTTATACGGGACATACGAGTACTGCTCCTCCTCTTTTCGTGGTTTTTTAGCGAGAAGCCGTTTTCCTACTGTATACGGGAGTTTCCAATGTAAAAGAGCTGCATTTAGCCCTCCTCGTTGCATCTGACTGTGTCCCGTATGTCCGGGTAGGGTAATCGGTTTTTCCTTCGTTTTCCTGCAAAAGCCGTTTACCCTACCCGGACATACGGGCATCGGAAAAGACTGTCCCGTATGTCTGGGTAGGGTAATCCGCAAATTGATTCATTAGCTTGACTGTCTGTGGTCACTTTATTAATTAATTAAAAGAGGCGCTGCTGTATTACCTCTTAGCCAAGTGTAAACACGTCAAGAAAAAACAGAGCAAAAACAATTTCGAGCGCTCGTCTAAACCGGGCCCGCGCTTATACTGTATCTATCTAATGCTGCATCAGCAATTCGGGATTCTTCTCCATAATCCTCGACAGCAAGTCGTCAACGTACTTCTTCAAATCGCGATTCTCCTCCTCCAAATCTGAAACCGGACAAACGAAATAAAGAAAAGAGAAAAAACGCTATTTCTAGACCTTTCACGTGCTGCTGCAGATCATCGACCTTTTTCAAGAGTTCCGCCTCGCGAGGCAAAGCTAAAAGAACAAAAGGAATTCCTCGCGTTCAAGAACAAAAAAAAACACGACGACCCCACTTTTTTCTCTCTTCGATCCCGAATCTTTCTTTGTTAATCGAAACGACCCACTTAGAGGTCGACTCGTCGTCGTCGTCGTCATCGTCGTCGTCTTCTCAGTCGGTATTTCCTCCGGATCGTAATCGTGCTCCTTATACGTGAACGTGATCAGCGACGTTCCCTTTCCGCCCGACTTCGTCTTCACAATGACGGGCCCGCTGCCGACGTCTCGACCGCGACACGTCGTGCAAATCAGCTTAGCCGGCGACGAGTACTCGAGCGTCGACAGGCAGTCGACGCCGCACACGATCAATCCGCACACGTCGTCGGCACACTGACCCAAATTCGAACCGCGAAGAACCAATCGCGTTCCGCCCCTGAGCGGCCCCGAACGAGGAGCGATTCCCGTCACTTCGGGCTGAAATCCGCTCGCCGACGACGCGGACGCCGTTCGCTTGTGCGGCGGCGGCGTCGAAGCCGCGACCGTCGCCGGCTCCTTTCGTTTGACGTCGACCAATGACGATATTGACGGCGCTTTTTTGTGACCGACGCCCGACACGTCGCCGTGGCTACCGTGTCCGAGCGAACCGCGTCGAAGCGACGACGATCCCGTGCCGGCACTTTGGAGATCGCCGGTTGACATGGACAGCGTGTGCTGCAAGCTGCGTCCGCCGCCGGAAAACGATCCCTTTCTCTCGTTGCGACGCGCGCTCTGGGTGCGATCGAATTCGGATTCGATGTCGTCCGGATTGGCTGGAAATTGATTTTGCTGCTGCTGTCGACGCGGTTTCGGAAGTCGCTTCATCGCCGTTTGAACGTCGATCGTCGCCGTGGGACCTTTGCTGACCCACGCGTTGAAGTTCAGTTCGCCGAGTATTGCGTCGCTGCTGCCGTGCTTCCAGCTGTGCGGCGCCTGGAAGGGGGTCCAGCGCGCTCGACGATTCTTCTCCGGGGGGATTTGGGAGAGGGGAAGGAGGACTTGACCGATCGTCTCGTCTCGGTCGCGAATTTTGAACTTGAGCGGATCGTTGCCGTGAATTGTACTACGGAATCGAATTATTCGCAATTAATTAATTAATTAATTAATATTGCATCTATTTATTTATTTATTACAATGTCGATTCTTCGTTCCACGTGGGATTGTCGCCTGGAATAGCGGTCGTCTTGAACTTCGTCTTGCCGATGCCGAATACAACTGAAACGTTGGGAACGCCTGCGGGGAGAGAGAGAGAAAAAACGACAAACGTCTTGACGTCACTCTACTAGCAAGTTTCCCAGCGTTCGCGATCTCGCCTTTCTTTCGACCCTTGACGTTTCGCGCGGCGCAAACTAGAATTATTAGAACGTCGACTTTCGAACGAATGCGCTTCGATTTTCGATTACGCACCGATGACGGTCACTTCCTCGGGCAGAGCCATGCTTCGCTTTTCTGCTAACGGTCACAGAAAGCTCTCCGCTTCGATCGACGAACGCTACGAAGGCGACGACACAACACAGGCGCGGATGATCGTTCTAATCTATGCCGCCCGCGCGCTAAGTGTATATTCTCTTTTAGTCTAAGTCTGCATAAAGATAGGCACGAAAGTTGCAGGCCTTGCTTCTGTCATCCTTATAGTGAAGTGCGTCAAAACATTTCTTGCAAAAGTAACAGGGATCTTCAGGAGCTAATTCATCGTCGGTCGTGATCCAACTGGAAAGAAAAATTAATTAATTATTTAATTAATTAATCGAGAATGGGCTTTTTTTTGTACTACACGTCGTCGTACGTACTGAGCTTGGAATGTCTTGCAAACGTAACATCGAGTCTTTCTCGGACGTTTCATGAAAGTGAGATGAGGATAATTGAGTTGGCGTGGGGGATCGTCCGGATGCAGCAGACGAATGTCGCGAAAAATGATGACGTGCTCGCAATTGCCTTGGTGACAGTAGAGATAAGGAAAACCAAGACGTACGGTTAGATCGGCAAAAGTCACTTCCTCCATTGAGCTCGATTTGGGACTAATACCGAGATTCTTTATCGCTTCACCTTTGGCCTTTGCCCAATCTATGATGATTCTAGAAATAAATAACAAATTGAACTCGGGCATAGAATAGGACGGCCTCTTTTTCTATATACCTGCTGTAGTCTCTCGCTTGAGGATCTCTCGTGTCATTGTAGAAGACGTCTTCGATGAAGAAAAAACCGGACGCGGATTTCATTGCGTCGAGCGACGCCTACAGGCGCAGAGACGCGCGACAAATGACACAGAAATCGAAAACGCGTATAAATAACCTCTTCTGGCATTTCACTCTGATCCGTTATCGGTAGATCGCTCGAACAAGTGATAACGTCTTTCAGAGCAGTAAGAGGCTATAAAAAACGCCCACTGCTGCTCAGCACTTTCATTCGAAAAGCCATTATCGTAGGGTACCTGACTTGCTAAAACTAGAAAGTGTTTCTGTTCGTTGAACGGTTTCTATAGTCACAGTCACCGCGTGTGAAGGGCACATAGGAAGGCACAAAGAGAGAAGTTACCACGTCTTTCTTGACTTGATTAAAAACGGTCACCGCGAGAACAACGTCTGGATATTTCACAGGCAACGCGTCTTTTGCAACTATTCGCTTCGGGTTCTGAAGCCAGAATGAACTAAAAATTTTAGTGCATTTGGCTAAAACGTACTATCATCTGCGTGTACGGCTTCATCTCCGTACGTGCCACATTATTTTGTCTTGTGAAATTGAAAAATATGACGTCATAAATGCTATGAAATTAGTCTCACTGTAGAGTGGCCAATTGGAAAGCTCCTATTCGAAAGTCTTCGGGAGCGACGCTTGCCTCGAAATATTTCAATAGAATTTCGTCAAAAAAAAGTATCTTATCTTACTTTTAGCTTAGATAAACTAAAAGAAAATAGTCGATGGAGGGGTTCATTCTAATAAACATTCATTGCTTGCCTGCATTCTCTCTTTACGGCCTTGAACGTTATCACTTCGAGTTCCATTTCCGCGGCGAGTTTCGCCTCGTCGATCCGTTCCGTTGGCGCTCCCAAAAGAATTTCTTCTGGGAGAGTCGCCTTGCATGTCTCTAGAAAGTCTCTGACGGAGACGGGCGGAGATATCTCGTCGCTGGATAAGACTTCGGCAGCCAGAGTTACTACTGTACATGCGCAAAACTACACAATTTATTAGATGTATTGAATAGAGGTGTGTGGCTGCAAACACTCTTCGTCGAAAATACATTTCACAAAAACGCCTGCGCAAACACTTACCAACTGGTATAAAAATCTTACAGACAATGTCAAGCAGCGACTATCTACAGAAAAAAAGAGAGGAAATAAATAAATACATACTGCATACTAGAGTAATGTCGTTGAAGAAGATCTACTACATAAAATCTAACTCTCCAGAAAAGGCATCGATGAACGTGCACTTACTTCCAAGTGTGCTGAATATTCCACGAAGTTTTCTTCGTCTCTTTGTTAAAATAATAAGTTTGACCGTCGGACGTGAAAACAGGCGTCCAACCAGGAGCTAGACACTGCAAAATACAGAAGCACCTTTTTATTGGCAAAAGTTCATAAACTGACGACGCACTATTCGTTCTTTTTCCCAGCCTTTAGCAGACTCCCAAACGTCTTCGATTTTCCAAGTTCTCTGCTGCATTTCGGAGTGATAATAGTACATTTTACCCGAATCGCTATACTTGGAACGCCAGCCGGCGGGAAGAGGCTAGAAACAAAGACATGCAGCGCGAGGCGAACACTTGCCGTGTTCATTTCACCTGAGCCGGATGACCACCCTGCAAAGACGCTACACTCGATACCGACGCCGACGAATCCGATCTAAGTCTGTATTCATTCGACGCCGTCGATGCTGTTCTATGTATCTGATCAGCCGATCCGGCGACTCTGGGCGACAGTTTGCGAGTGAGACCGGCGGCGGTGCTACCGGACGAACGCACATAAGACGCCGGTTCGGACACTTGCCGCTGAAAGCTTTTCGCGTAGTAGCCGGCACCGGGCGTCGCAGGCAGCTCGCGATCTCTCGCCGGCGACTCGGACAATTGCGTAATCGTTCGTCTAGGTGCCGTAAATAAGTCTCCTCCTCCCCCTCCTCCTCCTCCTACTACTCGTTTCGGCGAGCGAATCGGATTATTATCGGCCGAATGAGGCGTAGACGACGAAGTCGATAACGACGACGGTGTCGAACCGTACGAAGACAAATCGGCGCCGGCTGCGACGATGCGACGAGATCGCTGCACTTGCTGAGGCGATTGATTGGGCGACGGATAATTCCACGCAGCCGACGGCGACGTCGACAAGAGAACGCCCGGAGTGCCCGCATCCAAGCTATCCTGTCGAGAATGCGTCCCTCGTCTCGCGGCTATCGGCGACACTCGCTGCTGAAACGGCTGCTGCGGCGGCGGCAACGGCGGCGGATTCAAAGATTGAGCCGACGACGCCTCCAACGACGACATCATGACGTAGCTATCGTTGACTGGACCCGCCTTTCTAATATCGATGGGCTTGCTAAAACCCGCCATAAGCACGTATTCGTCGTCGGGTTTTCGTCCTCTGCCGCCGCCGGCGCCGCTTCTGCGCGCGTTTCTTAGAGTCGACGACGACGGATCGGGAGTGAAGTCCGACATTTCGAGATAATCTTCGACCGGTCCGGCGGCTTGAGTCGACGTCGCCAACGGCAACGTATTCATATAGTTCGCTGCTTTCGCATCGACTCGTCCCGGCTTGACGTCTCGTCTTACAAGCGGCGGCGGCGGAGGCGGCATCGACGAATCGTCAGGAGGCGGTAGAAGATCGTCGGGAGGCGGCGGAAGATCGTCGGGAGGCGGCGGAAGCGGAAGATCGTTGCCGTCGTCAGAAACGCTCGTTTCGACGACGACGTCGGGAGGCGGAGGCGGAGGCGGAAGCAAATCGTCGACGCTTTCTTCGAGTAAGGGCGGCGGTACGGACTTAGTCGCCGTTTTCGTTTCTCCGTACATTCCCATTTCGTCATCTAATCCGTCCTTTAGGAACCGACTGCTTCGCACGGCGTAGCCGCCGCCGCGTCGTTGGCTCAACTGTTTCCGTATTCTCGCCGAAACCGATTCGCTCGTCGACCAGCTTCCGCCGCTGCCGGCACTTCCGACGACGACGGCGGCGTGAACCGACGACGTTTCCCCGCCGCTTTCGCTCGCTTGTTCCTCGCTGAGACGCGGCAAACGCGGAGCGAATTCCGGCGGACGAAATCTCACGTACGGCGACGAGGAAGTCGTCGTCGTCGTCGTCGTCGTCGGATTCGCATTGTCGTCTCCCTCGCGAAAGGCGTTCTCGTCGTCGTCGTCGTCGAAATCCTCCGCGAGCGAAATCACGTCTCCTTTGCCTATCACGCTCAACGACGTCTCGATCGATCCGACCCAGTCCTCCTGTTCGCCGGGCGTGTCCGATTTCAAGACGAAGCGCGCGTTCGACGTCGTCTCGACTTCGATGCCGAAGTTGAGTAGGCTCGACGACGAATTGCGCTTGTCGTCGTAGGAACGAACGATCGTCGGCGAGCGTACGACGATTCGCGTCGCCTCGCCGAAATCGAGAGCGACGACGCGTTCGCCGTGATGAAAATACGAAAGATGACGATCCTTCAAGACGAACCACTCGCGACCGATTTCTTCGCTTGACGTCGACGACGAGGCGCCGTGTCGAATGACGGTTAAAAATCCGGCTTTGAGAACTTCGCCGCTGCCGAACTTTTCTAATATGAGCGACGGCTCGTCGGACGTCGACGAGTAAATCGCTTCGATCCAACGGCACATGTCCTCCTAGGAAAATAAAAAGCGGACTAGAACTACTGCATTACAAACAAACGCGCTAAGGGTTTGGTAGGGCATAAGGTGCGAGTCCCTCTATACAGTCAGATTATCTAATGTCTGAACGGCAATGCATAGAGAAATCACTCGGATCAGCCCTTCGTGCATTATTTTCGGAATCTGGATTGGTCTATGGTGCTCTGCTCCATGATCTTACCTTGGTGCTCGCGTGAAAAAGGTACTGATCGCTTGATGACGTCAAAACTCGCATTACCCCACTGGAAAAGAATTCTGAAGGAGGTTACCCAAATGCCTCTTTTTCTCTACCGTTTCTTTACGTAATCAGAAGCTGGTTCCACTTGACCGCCTTTCATGCTGAGGTGAAACAGCGGCTCTTCGTCCTCTTCCTCATCCTTACAAAAGTCTTAAAGCAAACGATTTTTCTCGGATAAACTCGTACCTCTTCGTCGCGATAGAATAACATTGACGATCCGTCCAATACCGTCCAGTATCGAATCCAATTACGCGATACATTTCGTCCCTGCATGCCACCGACTTTCTCGTCGAACTTAATCAAATAGCCTCGAGTCTTATACAACATTTTAGCAGCGTTATCTTCCTAAACACACGCGCAAATTATCATCAAAGTCTCGGGCCTCAGTCAGCGATTTTTCACCTGATTGAGGTAGCTGCTCAATGCTTCGAGAAGCTTCTCCGATCCGCCGACTCGATTGAACATAAAATATCGCCCTTTCTTCGTCCATTTCGATCTGACAACCAACGGCTGCTCTTTGTCTTTCAAATAGCGCATCTGCCTCTCGCCGTCGTCCTCGGGGTCGAACACTTCGACGAGAGCAAATCTGAAAGAGAAAAAGACAGCCAATCGTGAAACGAACGCGTGCATCGTTCAATCAAATGGCCTATAGCAATCAATGGTCTGCTTACAAGGAAGGATCGGTTTTCTCTTTATTGACCTTCTTCAAAACGATTGACACCACGTCGCTCGCCTTGTGTTTTCTCTTAATCGGAACAATGACTTGAGAGTGAAAAGGAAAGACGACCACGGTGTACACGCAAAGAAGCTTTTCCACCTAAAAAAAACGCCGTATATCTCGGCGAAGAAAAATGTACGTCTTTCACTAAAACCTTGATTCCAGAAGCAGTTGCTCGTCTCAATTTGCCCTTCTTCGTCAATCCGGACGACGATCTTCTCATCGTAGTCGGAGTCAGATTTTCCCTGCAAAATTTCCCTTATAAGAACTTCGAGATCCAAAATATCTCTATGCATACGGCGGAGGAAAGGCAGCGACAGACAGGGATTCAGGTTGCGGAGACGGCGACGATTCGTCCGAATCCGTACTTCGAACACCTATACTCGCTTTCCTTGTCCTAGCAAAAAAACCGCGTGCTTTTGCTAACTATACACCCAAGCGACGTTCGTACTGCGCCATTTCGACTTTGAATTTCAGTAGGCTCTCGCTGATCTCCTTCAGCGACGGTCGCATATCGGGCTTGGCGGTCCAGCACTTGCGTTGTATGGCGTAGAACTGATCGGGGCAGTCTGGTGGCTGAGGTAAGCGATATCCCTCGAGAACCTAGGCAAGTTTTCTCATGTGTACACGATGACGTTGGATTCCTTGTGCTACCTTCGCTTTCGTCTCCTTATTAGTGAATTCGGCGTAGGGCACGGCACCGCACGTAGTGAACTCGTAAAACATAATGCCAAAACTCCTACGGAAAATATTAAATGCATTGAAAGACAGATAAATAAACTATAGTGGCTCTTACCAAACGTCCGATTTCTTTGACAGGGTGCCACTTGTGAAGACTTCTGGTGCTGTCCATCGGGTTGGGAAAGCTCCAGGGGAGCCGACGGCATTGCATTCGGACGAACCGTCCATGCGAGCGAGTCCAAAGTCGGAAATCTTGCACACTCCAATAAAATCGACTAAGATGTAAATACGTCAACGGTCAAGAACAACGCCCGTTTATATTTTGGCAGCTGAAAAAAAAAACTATTTTTTGTTTTGGAGAAGGATATGTTTCGTGCGGCAAGATCGCAGTGAATGATTCCGATGTGATGAAGATACTCGACTCCGGCCGCAACTTGAGTCATTCCGTCAAGAATCTCTTTCGTAGTGAGAGTCTCTTCGCGAAGAACTTCCAAATAACAGCTTTTCATCAACTCCTATACAAAAAAAATGTATTATTCAAGAGGTCACTCGAAAGCCTACCAAAACTCACCAGAACAATATAGGATGGTTCGACGTAGAGACACACAGCCAACATGCTCAGAACGTTTGTATGCTTACACTTCCTACACAAAGAAAAAGGCAAAATAGAACTCTCCCTTCATACATATCATTTCCCAAGAAGCATATTGCAAGGAAAGAAGCAGTACTTTGTGTGAACACAAGGCTATTCAATTATCATAATTTCCCACAAGCAAAGTAGAACCACTCTATTAATCCAGATGATGACGCAGCGAAACTAACTACGTAGAATATTCACAGTGCTTATCTACGTTACGCATCACAGTGAACCGGAACCAAAAAACCCCCAGACACACAGAAACCAGTGGTCGAATTGTGATCCCCTCTCTGTTTGACAGACAACGGGGAGAGGGGAGGGAGCCACAGAGACCACATTCTCGGAAAGAGGCTATCCGGAACGAGCGTGAGAGCCTCTTCCGGAACGACATCTCTCTCCCATTGTCAACGTAATGAGGGAATGAGAAGAGGACAACAAAAAAAGAAAAAGCGGCTAAAGCCGTCCGGTCCCGTTTCCCCCCCTTCTTTCAATTCCCGATCACAATCTCAAAAATCCGGTTTACAGAGACGCTCAATTCAATTCATTCATTCATAATGCACATCCTCTTACAACATCTGCCCCCCTCTCTATCCCCAAGTTCTATCACTCTCACCGCATAATGCCGGCTTCCTTCTTGAACTGATCGACGGCGTAGTCGTCGCACTTGGGCCGAAGGGTCTTGATTGCGACGACGACGCCGTCCCACGATCCCTTGTACACTTCGCCGTACTTTCCCTTGCCGACTCGTTCGTTGAAGGCGAGCGCGCTCGTCGGAATTTCCCACGCGCCTATTTCGTCGTGTCGACGCCGAAACGCGCCGATTCGATCGCGCATGCGACGCGCGACGTTCTCCGTGCCGTCGAACACGAAATAGTCGTCCTGTACGAAAGAAAGACGATTAGACAACGAAGATAATGGGAGAATCCGTACTATACGTACATCCTCGCGAAAGCCGATCGCTTTCAACGCTTCGGCAGCGCCTCGCTGCGTGAGTAACTAGTAGTAGGGGCGGGAAAAGCGCGTGAGTGTTGTGTAGGAATGAAAGGGATACACGCCCCCTTTTTTTGGGCGAAGGGTCTGTCTCTCCTCTCTGGGCGTTTACCTTGGACGCGCGACGTATGCGACGGTATTTGTCGTCGTCCGGACTGAGCACGATGTTTTGGAGTATCTTGAGCAGAACGAAAGAGGTCTGGAAGAACGTGTCTTGGTCGACGCGCGCTTTCAAGTCCTCGAGCGCTTTTTCCACGAGATCTTGATCGCTCATTGCCGGCGGGACGTAGAGAGGGTCGACGGGGTTTGCTAGTGGCGGCGATTAGAGCGCCGATTCGAGACCATCACGTGAATTTGGAGGAAAAAGCCTTCGAGGTAATCCGGGTAGGCGAAAGTGGACTTCCGGCTAGTTTCACGTGCCCTCGCGGAACAGATGTGTATCGTACACGTACACTGGTATAGATCATATTGCACTAGAATACTAGTCACATAAATTCTGAGAATAAAATAGTACAGAAGCAACATTGGTTCTGCATTGCCAAATAAAAAACCAGCAGTAATTACTCTCACATAAGTCCATCAAATAAAATTTATATCTAGAAAAACTAAATTCAAGAGAGAGACTGAACAAACTATACTAGCTAACAAATTTTCAAGCCTTGTTATAATAGTGAATCTGATATGCTGCTGATAATTAGGAAACAATGACTTTGGGCTATAAAATATATCGATTCATACCGAGACTCCAATTCTCTATGTGTTTAGTAATCAAAAATACAGAGGAGAAGAAGAGAAAGATACAGAGATGAGACGCGACGAGATGAGAGATGCCAAATGCTCACATTTGGCCAAGAGAGAGCGAGAGAGAGATGACCGATCAATTGGAGTGCGGCAGGGTGAGAATAGGAAATGCAGCCATACAGACTTCGTAAACATATATGAACAATAGAGATGAAATGGCGACGCAACGACCCTGTGTCGTAGGACTTCAGTTGTGGATGATGCGCAACACGGTCGTAATGTCTTTCTGACACACTGGACAGACCTGCTGATCAGTGCGAATACTCTCCGCACACTCCATACACCACAGATTGTGACCGCACGGAACAAGAGCGGCGACAATCTGCCGAACGCCGCATCCGTTGCATTCTCTCCCTTTTCCGCTCCCGTCGGTGGGCGATTGGCGCGATGACGCACCGCTAGACGGCCCGACGCTGCCGCTTCCCTGACTCCCTCCGCCGCCGCCGCCGCCGCCGTTCTTCACGGGAATTTCCGCCACCGTTCCTATGTCGAGTCCAGTTCCAGTGACGGGATTTGGCACCGCTGTCGGGATACCCATCAAACTCAGTCCTGTGCCAAATGGCTCCGAGACGGCGCGGCCCAACGTGGGACGTCCGCGTCCACCCATCATCATTCCCACGCCGGGGCCGCCACTCCCGTGGAGCGAATCCTCGAATGTTTGATGCTGTCGACGCGGTGGTCCGAACGCGCTGTTCTCGCTACCGAAACCGCCGCCGCCGCCGCCGCCACCGCCACCGCCGCCGCGACTTCCATATGCCCATATGGACGAAGTGGGCGGACGAGGATCATAGGCCATGTCGAATCCGTTCACAGCAAAACCGTCGTCCAGGCCGTGCAAACCGGAAGCGGAAGAACTCTTGAAGGGAAAAGGACCAAAGTTCTGCGACGACGCCGAAGACGACGGCGATTTCGATCGAAAGAATATTCCACCGGTTCCACTTCCACCGACACCTTGGCCACCGTTTCCGCTGGTTCCCGCAGAGGCGGTATCACGTCCGTTACCGCCGCCGCCGCCGTTGCCGCCAAAATGACCCGAACGATTGTTCATCTGCGCTTCGCGTATAGTCGAAAAGTGATGAGCCGCCGACGTGTAGATGGGATCGGGCGTGAGAGGCCCATTGAAATCGGCGCTCGACGGCGAAAGCGGATAGTCGACGCCGTCGTCGGACGACCCGTCGACGGAGCCGCCCGTGCGCAAGGCGATGTAGCTCTCGATTTCGCGTTTCGCTATCTCGGCGTTTTCCGGCGTTCCGGTCACTTCGAAGCAGGGCTCCTTGTCGCGCGACGGCGTGATGATGTACGTGTTCGTCAACTGTTGAATGCGCTTGATCGTCGCGCCTTTCGGTCCGACGACGAGACCGACGACCCGATAGGGAACGCGAACTTTGATCGTGACCTGATTTTCGCCGTTGACGAGTCCGTTCGGCGGCGCGATGCTCGCGCCGTTCGCGAAGCCCGCGCCGCCCGCGCCGCCGTTCGTCGACGTCGTCGTCGTCGTCGACGACGTCGGATTGGAACCGAAAGCGGGCGAGGCGAGCGGCGGCGATTGGGACGTCGACGCTTTTCGGGTGGCGCGTATCTGCGAGAAGTGTTCGGCGGCGGCGAGGATTTCTCGTTTCGCCATGGCCACGTCTTCGCGTCGGCCCGTCACGACGAAGACCGGATCTTCGCCGCGCACGGGCGTCTTGATGTACGTGTTCGTCTTCGCTCGCAACGCCTTGATTTTGCAGCCTTTTTTAGGGAGAGAGAAACACGGGAGGTGAACATACGAAGCGGAGAAGGGCGGCGGCTCCCCAAAGTAGTTTGTTCTACTCGCGCGAAGAAGAACTCGCAAAAGGGAGGGTCGAAACAAAAGAACGCGTTTCCGACTCGTTTTCTACTCGCGCATCCAGTATAAGGATTTAGTGAGTGGGTGAACGGGAGGCGCGATGACACCCCCGAGTAAAGTGTTTTCTTTTTCCCCGCTCTCTAACCTTGTCGTCCGACGATTTCGGCGACGTGTTCCGAACTCGGCACGGCGACGCACTCGGTCGTGTTGTTCGATTTGACGCGCAGCAAGCCGTCGTACATCGAATCGGTCCCGCTGACGTTACCGCTCGCTCCGTTGACGATCGGAATTCCCGACGAGAGCGGCGGCGGCGGCAGCGAACTGTCGGGACTGTTTACGTTGAGACGCGAGAGCTCGAGCGCCAATTGAAGTGCCACGCCGTCTTCGAGATTGCCGCCACCTCCTCTTTCCATTGCCATTTCCATGTAATAAGGGGAAGCGAGCGATACCATTGGCTTCGAAAGGGAATAGAGTGGAAGATCGATCGATCGATTCGCGCTGAGTCGACGTTCGGTTTGGACGTTCGACAGCGGTGACCGAGGAATCGACGGTAGGCGGCTCCGCTCTCTTCGGGCTGCGGACTACTGAGGCTGCACCGGGGATCATTTGCTCTTATCACAGGCGGACCCGTGCCTCCCTATGTAAACGGTTTCGACAGCTCTTTAGTTACGCGATCGCTGATTGGCTACAAGCACACGCGACGCCCATAGGGGACGGGCTTGTCAATCAAAATTAGATAATCGTTGGCGCCGACTAGTGGGCGAAAACACGCCCACTGGAGGATGCTGGCGGAATAAAAAACCACCTCGGGTCGCATGCGTCTTTCCGAGGATTCGCGGAAACAAAGGCCGTCTATTCCCAGCAAAAAACCGCTCCTAATAGCGAGAAATGTAACGGGGCGAGGCCGTGCAGGGGTAGCGGATCAGATCGCGGCACACCGGCAGGTGACGAGAGCACGTGAACATAAAATTCAAAAATGGGGGCGAAGTCGTTTCATTATATCGAAAACCGCGCGGGCGGGAACGCGACACGATTTGCGCGATTCGTCCGCGCGCTTCATCATATCATATCCGTTCGCCTGTGAGCCGTCGTTTTCGCTACCGCGCCGTTCACACGCGCTGGGGATAGCGCCTCGCGCGCTTAGCTGTTTCGCGCATCCTAATAAGCGCACGTGAGACGCTCGCGCAATGTAAACAAACAGCAAACAGATGCAGGTCGATATCGAGCTTTCTAAATAATCGAATTACAAATGGCATGTATCTGTATCGAACAAGGAGAGGAAAGAATCGGAGAGAGGATGCGCTCGCACGAGCGCTCACGCTTTCAATTCACAATTAGAGAAGGACCACGCATTCTTGCCGTAACGAGAAGAGTCAGATATGCATCAATTTCCCGGTATCCGTCGTATCGGTTTGGCGGGCGGAAACGTTCATCCGGGAGACGCGGAAGAACCCCTGCAGCAACAGGGATCCCAATTGGGGAGTGGCCTAGAAAAAGAAATAGGCGCCCGATCCCTTTAGCTGCCTCCGCTAACTGGACAATTGAAAACAAAACAGCTGGCTAGTAAAAATAAGCAGATATGGCTTGCAAGCAATTTGCCCAAACTAGACCCTTGTGGGTGTTCGTCTAGTTTAATGCCCCGAGGCTGTGCAATCAGAAGCCGGCGGGAGAGAAAACACACGCACGCACACTTATACGCAAAAACGCACGCACGCGCACATTTCCCCGGCTTAGGTGTCGGCGCGAACGCCGTAGTTGTGTGTGAGAGGGTCTCATGATTTCAATACGAACAAAACAAGGATCAAAGGGCGTTCTGCACGCTTCCCCCGCCCGCCCGTTCCTCCCTGTCTCTCTCCCACCCACCCCTCCCAACGCAACCGGAGATAACAAACCGACCCTTCGGTTGATAAAAGAGGCGATTTGGGGAAGTGCCGTCATCCCGGGGTTGTGTCGATACACTAATTGGCACTGTGCGCACGCCCCGCGGCTTGCGTTGGCGGGAAAAAAAAACGAGAAGGGACGGAACCGCTATCCTTTCAGGTGGCATTCGTTAGGGAAAACGGCTCGCGGAATTTTAAACAATCGCGAAGAGGATCGTTTTCTCGACGCCAAAATCAACAGCGAGCAGCAGGCGAAGTGAAAAAAAGGCAGGTCCCCATGTGCATTATCATCGATCGATTACCGCATACCCACGCCGCGCCACTATCAACTCGAATTGAAAAGCATCATTTTTCTCTTTGCGGACGCGAATGAAATACGGGTACGGGGGCGGCGACGCGCGAGGGGGGGGAGCACGCAAACGAGGATGCGGACCAGCGGGAACAAAGGGATCTGTCACTAATGCCTAATGAGGGTTCTTACCGTCTCGTCCGCGCCAGCGGAATTCCCGGTGCCCCGATGAAGCCGCTTCGGCGTCGGCGTCGGCGTCGTATGATTCGTCGTCTGATGATGACGACGATGATGATGATGGGGTAAGAGAGTAAAACGAGGGACCCCCTGAGTCAAAGCGAGCACATTGTGTTGATCGTGCGCGCCGCTCGTCGTCGTAGTCGTCATTGTCGTCGCGCGTTTGTTCCACGAGTCGCCTTTGTGGACGGGTCCGAGCATAACCTAATATGTTTTGTCACTTCTACGAGCTCCATCCGCCCCCGTGGGAACTATTTTATATTGCTTACCGAAGCCCGTTGAATGTGCTTCGAGAGATTTGAATCGAGAAACGGTTGGAATACGCTCAAGTCGAAGGGATCGATGCGCGACTCGAGCCACGCGTGTACATCGCGAACCGCTTTTTCGACCTAAAGGTACATCGATCTCTTTCGCGCCTTTTTGTCAGCCGCGCGCGCGCTCTTGCCTTCCCGCCAAGCAACTCCGTAACGAAGCGTAGATCGAACATCCACTGGACGGCCTGACGTTGGGTCAGGTCGTCGCCGACGTCGATCCGAAGACGCTCGAAACGCGACACGATTTCGTTGTAAACCGTATTAATGAGCTCGTCCTTGATTGACCTAAGGAATCCATTTGCTTGCTGATTCACTTAGAGTCGCCCTCCGGGGAGAAGGAGGACAACTGCGCCCTTACTTTTCTAATGAGTAGCTACTCGCTCGACCGATCTCCTGACAGAGCGCGAAAAGGAAGGAGAAAACGGGGCCAGATACCTGAGAGCAAAAAAAATATACCCGTCATTCAATCTATGTATTTAACCCGCCCCTGCCTGAAAGGGAAGCTGTATTTTCGATTCAATTTCTGCACCCCCTTCGCTCTCTTCACGCACTCTAATTTCCTCCCATGCCTTGGCAGTGGGAAAAGGCGAAAGGAAAATATTAGGATTCGCAGTCGATGAATATTCAGAAAGCGTACGCTCGTCGCGCTGAGCCAGGCTTCGCTGCCCCCCTCCGATAACCACAGTTCCAAGTGTTCGGTCACAATACGATTGATCCATTCGATCCACGATCTAAAGTTAGAACGCAGAAATGCAATTTGCACCCACACGCACACGCGCTACGCGTTCACCGGTACGACGACGCGTATACGTGACGCAGCTGATCCGTCACTCGAACGCCCAAATCTGCTCAAGACGGAAATCCATCTTTACAAGTACAAACCGAACTGAAAGCGGCATCACTCCCTTGCCTGTAGATGACGCTATTTCCGCGCTCTGACTCGATTTAGCTCCACGCCTCGCTCTAATGTTATGTATCTATTCAATTTTTGGGGAGCCAACGCCATCTAACCGCTCCTGACCTCTTTGCCTCCTGACCGACAGTGTCCGTTATCAGATGACGTAAGCTCGATGATTCGTTCAGAAGCGAGTGACACAGGCGACCCAGAAAGAGGCACCTTGTCAGAATGATCGAACAAGTGAGTCGCGGCCCGACGGGGAATACGAGTCTACCTGTCAATCGCGTCTACTCCCTGAACGAGACCTGCATGATCAGCGCCGTAATAGAGAATTTCGTCGTGCATCGATCCGAGTTCCGTCTCCATCCATTCCGTCCAACTATAACATAGCATCGATCGATTGTTTTTGCTTTAACGTCCTGTTGTTGTCTCTTCTTACGTTTCGACGAAACGACACGACTGCGTGTGCGTAAAAGTCTTCAGATGACTGTCGTCCGCAAGGCAATCGAACGGAACGTCCTGAATGAACCCTTAGTATAAAAATATTCTGGACACGCAAAAAACGCCGAACAAATACCTTATCGGCGGAAGACGGCATCAAGTCGTCGTTGTCGTTGTCGTCGTCGCCGCCGCCAGACGTACGACTGGGACCGTCCAAAAAGAGCCCAATATCCGTTGTGATTTCGTTCAAGTGAGACTCGACGCCCAAACAGATTCTACGTATAAAGGGTCCCACCCGTGTATGCATGCGCCTGTTTCGGTGTGCGCGTGTCCTACTCGCGAATCATAGGCGCGCATCCGCGCGCTTGGCACTGCAGAGACGTTCCGCCAGCGCCCGATTCCGACCAGACAAACGCGGACACGTCGCGATCGATCGTCGATTGAACGATTCGTTCCAGAGCGTCTTTCGTCAGACGCTTCGCCGTCTCCGTCAAAACGGCGAACCGCTCCGAAATGATTTCCTACTCCCGCCCCAAAAACGAAGAGCCATGAAGGCGCGCTGTCCCAATTTGCCAAACGCGGCCAACGTCATCGAACTACTCAAATCTACGACTAACTACACGGGCTATGCATGGCTTGACCAGCCAAAAATATCCATCCCTCTTTATCACCCTCGTCGAAGTTTACAAACAACTTAGAGCGAGGAGACAGAAGACAATATACCAAATAATGACCTCACTACGTTCCCCCCTCCTCCCTGGATGGGATGCAGCGGCTATAGTTCGGCCTCTAATAGAACGCTGTGACGCGCGCGTCGTTAGGGCCACAGACAGTACAAGCTAACGAGCACAAGTAGGAAACCGCATCATACCTCAATACGCTTCACCACCAACGGACGAACGAACTCGTCCCATATTGAGATTCGTCTGCCGACGACGGCCAGACAGGCGGTCTGCCAGTTCGATAATTTGTCAGAGCGATTCGAAGCGATGTCATTCTGAAACGAAGAGGAAAGAATATAATTGCATTCCGACGTACTATTATTGAAACGGCGGCGGCCCGCGGGGCCCCCCCGACTATACCCACCTTGATGTCGAGCAGGAGAGCGTAAACGGCATCTCTAATGCTAGTCAAGCTCTTAATCGACGTGATATAGGCTAAAAGGATCTGCAACCCGTTCTTCACATCTTGCAAGCACCTGACAGTTCGTTACCGCACGCCAAAAACAGGAAAAAAGAAAACAAGGCGAGGAAATAAGTTTATCGATACTCTCTTTCTCGCGCGCTCCCCTACGTTGCCATCCATTCCTGGCAGCTGGAATGCAGAACGCTAATCGACAGAGAATTCGACCACGATAGAATGAAGTGAGAGGCAACGGCTTCCTTGGCACGAGTCGACATGACCTCGAGGAGGAAACACTTCGCATCTGTGCGGGGTATAAAAGCCGTCTAGCGCGATTCCTTTCCCCCCAATACCACTTCCTCCCGCGCCTTACCTGATTGACTTGGCCGGTTGAAAATCGCATCGATTTGAACGACCGTAGACACGAGAATCGAAGCCACGGAACAAATCTGCGACTTGACGCTCGCAGCTGAACGCAGGATGGCAAAGATGATCTAATCTAAATAGGTTAACCGGGGGGCCCCACCTCGTTGGCTTGTATGAAACAAAGCTTGAATAGCCGCCTGCAAAGCGAATTTAGATATTAAGCGAAAGGTCGCGCGAATAAGGAAACGGTTTCACCTTTCGAGCCACAAGGAATTCGGTGAAGACCTGTCTCGGCGTCGACTCCTCCAAGAGAAGGATTGCACACAACGATTCCGCTATTGTCTGATAAGACGCGCCAGAAATAACCGCGGAGGCCACTAAACTGCGTCTGGAGCTCGACATACCTGAGATTCGCCCGAGTAGCTTTGAAGCAATTGCTTGCTCGCCTTAGGGAGACAAAGGAGTTATTCTTACAGCCTTCTTTAGAAGCGATTACTCGTTAGATAAGGACTAATTTACTTGTCTTTGCTTTGGGGGTTCGGTGCCTTACCTGAAGTATAACATCTTTGAAGTGGCTCACAGACGTCCACTGCTGTTGAAGAATGGGAAAACGCGGCTATATGGATGGGAGTACAGTAGTAGACGTGAAACGGTCTCAAAAAATAAAAAAAATCTTACAAGAATTCGTCCGAGTCGCTGATCCTCGCCATTCGATTTCACGATTTTCTGCGCTTTTAGGTACAAAGAAGCCGCTTCCAAATGTCGCTCACTATCCAACGCCGTCCAAATCTGCAAAGAAGGAACTCTTCTTTCCTAATCGCGTCCCCAACCAAGACAATCGGAACCTTTTCCGGCGTGTCGACTAGAAATTTCAAGTGACAGGCCATTTCGTAATTGTCTCGAGCTGTAGACCTTCAAAAATAAATGAATTAGTCCCCTGTACGCGAGCAATCGGATGTCACGTGTATATAAACTCGCCTCTCCTTTTCACACTCCGTAATAATTCCACGACATTGGTGCGTTTCTTTCAACTCCCGACACTGCCCGTGCATCCGATCGACCGAACCGACAATCTATGGGGAGTAGCAATTTTTACAACGAGGTAACACTCCCATATAGCAAGACGCCAATAGAGAATTCCAACGCATCGCCACCCCCCTCGGAGAGCTACAACCGTTTTCGCAGAGTATCAATACGGTAGAGCCCCACTTAGGTGACCACCTACAGAGGATGCGAGAAACTAATGGGCATCGTCTAGTCTCTACTCCATCAAAACGGTCACTCTATTAAAGTCAGTAAAGTGGAGGTGGTCCTCTAAAGAAAACAAAGCAACCTCGTCAACGTGAATCTAGGCGGGGGAGAGAGTTCTGCTGCATTTCACCTAGTAGTAAAGTTCAGGCTCCTAGTCTAAGTGCCCCAAGTGGGCTCCTATGCTACGTACTCTAGATCATATTTATTCCTTGGAGTAATTCCATCCCAGGTTGCCCTGCGTAGCTTACGTCTGCCGAAGAGCGGCTCATCTCCGTTATCGTATCGGCGGCGTCGATCAATTCCGGATAGCGTTCGCTGTGTCGAGAAACTTTGGTCGCGTCTTCTCGCCTTCTTTTCGTTTTTGCCTTACCCGACCATCTGTCGAAGGTCTTCTTTCTTCTTTTCGATGTCATTCCTGCAAATGAGAGTTCCGAGAGTTCGTTTCGTCGCTCTCGGACGGCGCGTCGGGACGTCGAACCGAATTTTCTTCTCGATTTGTCGTATTTCGTCGATCGTGTGATTTTGAAACAATCGACTCGTATCTTCCTCTCTGTTCCATATTTGTCCTACGTCGAAATTGTCTTCTAAGATCACTTCTCGCCCCAGAAGAGCAAACCTGCAGTCGCCATTTGTCTGCTAGCGCGCGTTCACGCCTCCAAAACCTGACCGCACAAACGCAGCGCCCAAACACGAGCTTAGATCTCTCGACGTGCAACACATTTCAGAGCTAGTGTTTATTAAAGAATCTTTTTAGGAGGGCCCAGGGCCGTTAGTGTACTGTAGTCATGGTGTAGTCAAACAGGGCCCACACATTTAGACATAAGATCATTTTAGTATATAGGATTCATTAATTAATAGAAATCAAAAATGTTGTAGCTAAAATGAGTCCTTGAGCACCTCTACCGCTCTCTCAGATACGATATTATGCACTCCACCGCACATATGAGCACGCGATATCACAAGACCTATTTTCCTAATACGGTCATCATCCGCAGCTAAACTTGTCCCGTGTTTTCCAACACCGCCAGTCGGCGTGAACGCTACGGAAATGCCGGCACTCCCGTTTCTACGCGATCCCGTCCGTTATTTGCCGGTGGGAGCGACGGGTATAAAGGGGCTGGGGCTCAATACCAGACCAGTAAATCTACTGAGTAAATCGACAAGAAACCGACCGAAATTGTACCTCATCTAGCTAAACAATGAAATTCACTTTGTTCCTGGTCAGTATATAAACCGAACCCGCAACACGTCAACCTTTATCACATCATTCTTTAGGTTGCATCGGCGCTCCTACTCCTTCGAATCAACGCACGCAGCACTAAAATCGCCAAGCGCGCCGTCTGCCGAGCAAAAAACCCTATGACGCCCGACGCTATAATTGCCTCTCTAAAGTCTCCCAACTCGCAATACGTCATAGAGACTCGCTACGCCGGCGTCGCCAATACGCGAGTGGACGTGAGCGCGGCCGGGCTGCAGGCGTGCGACTACACACAAATGACAACGCAGGCCGCGCTCGCTACAGCGAAAAAACTCGGCTACAACAGTTCGTTGTGTCCCACAACGTATCTGTGCAATATCCAACCGGGGCGCGTGCCCGAAACGATTCTCTTCGCCGAGAATCTTCAGTACGAATGCGCGTGCGGACTCGGCCAATGCGAGTATTCGTATATCGGCCAGGAAGTGTCCGAGGACGTGTGCGACTCTACGTTGGGAATGACGGTCCGGAAAGACTATATCATTCCCGTTCGAATTGCTGGTCGCTGCGTTTTCAGGGAGAACTACAAGAAGTATCAAGGCAATTTTATGAAATGTGTCGGGTTCAATTCGCCACCTTCTGCGTACGGAGTGAAATAGGCGACCGTTTTTCTATTGACTAATTTTATGAACAGTCACGCTGTAAATTTACTTTCTCTTGACAAATACATATACTGAGGGTTTGAGTACGTATTTCTATAAGCCGGCTCACCTTGCACGTTTCGGAAAAGGATTCTGTATATTCGCCTTTGCTTGCCAACGCTTATCTAGAGCCCTGAAAGGCACAAAAAATAATTCAAACCTAAGCATCTACTGTAGTAACAACCGCCTAGAGCGTCATGAAACGCGCTTTCAATTCTACGCCTTCGTCTGAGACTCTAATAGCAACAGATAATTACAGACTTGAAGACATCAGAAACTAAAGTCTACTGCTACTCAGTAAACGACCAGAAAAAAAAACGTGGAAAAGTGCGGAGACTCGGAGAGAAACAAAGACACGCAACGAGAAAACTGCTCTATCAGTGTCTTACCCGTGTACAACAAAAGAAAGGAAGAAAGAAAGAAAGAAAAGAGAGAGAGAGAGAGAAAAGAGAAAGAGAGAGAGAGAGAGAGAGAGAGAGAGAGAGAGGTTCTAAGAGCGATGCTGGCGGCAGGAGGCGCAGCAGCGATAGAAATTGAGGTCAAGATCACAGAATCGTTTGCTCGCCATTCTCTCGCAGTAGGGGCCGCTCACCCTGTCTCTACACGGGCCGTCGCCTACACAAAACATCGTAAACAATTGAGAAAGGCGGGCTATGGGAAATAACTAAACGTACATGGGCCCTCGAAACAGGCCTTTAAGTGCGGAGGTCGAAGGCGGCCGCGGCACCCGTCAGCTCTCTCTCGCGTGCAAGCATCGACACAAGTAACAGCTCTCCTCTTGACTCCAATACCGCAATTCGCGGAACACTAAATACAAATCTCCCTCAAGACAATGCACGCGAACTTGCTTTTATTGCGCATACTGGACCAAATGCGGACGGTTCCCAGATGGTTTTTGGCGGTCTGCTACCGGTGTAATCGCATCTTTCCTCGGTCTCTGGTTTGTTGGCCGAAGAGTGAGCATAGCAGTTGCTTTCGTTCACTATCACTCCGTTCGTCGTGACAATGCACGTAACCGTACGACGATGACGACAGTCGCGGGCGCACTACATCCGAAGAAAGAATCAATTTTAGAAAACGAAGAACTATTATCAGACGAACGTACTCTTGACCAGCGTCCCTCTGTCCAGCCAAAACTGCACGGATCACACGGCCGTCGCGTAGCCGGACGAGAGTCTCTCGATGGAGGCCTCGGTCGACCGGATCGAGTCGATCGAGAGGGGTACCAATAATACTGATCGCAGACCGTATTCTCGACCGTCTCCGTAACGCCTCCTCTCGTACAGAGACACTCAAGATCTCGTGTCTGCTCGCGGTCACCGACAGCGGGATCATCGCATGACGGCGTGCATTCGCTCCACGGTCCCGGCACGTACTCGACGGTGTCGCACGGGCACGGCTTGGCGCACGATCTCTCACTAGGCGGCGGCGTCAGGCCATTGTTTTGGCACCTTTCCGTCGCCACGGTGACCCGATTGCCTTCGATGCGACACGTGCACGTGACGAATCGCGTCTCAACAGCGTCGTCGCCGCACGGCTTATTGCACGGCGAAAAGCGCGTCGTCTGGAATCTATAATTCACGCACGGGCACTCTTCGGGATTGCAATACTCGAACGCAGGCGATTTGCTGAGACCGGCGTCGTTGATGCACACCAAGTCGTCGGTCGGCACGCCGTCGCACATGCACGTGGATACGACGACGCGCGTGCCGTTTCCGCATGATTTCGAGCAATCCGACGTGGTGATATTCCACGTGGCCGTCGGACATTCACAGCGACTTCGACGACACTCTTGACTGTTGGGCGGCCTTGAGGCTCTTGCGCTGCACCGGTTCTCGTCCGTATCAACTTCCAGAACGCCGTCGCGATAGCAACTGCACGTGATATTGCGCGTTTCCACGCCGTCGCCGCACGTTGCCGAGCAGTCTGACCACGGGCCGGGGCTCCACCTGTGATTGACGCACGGACATTGTTCAGGATTGCAACTCCGCTCATCCTCTGGACGCGCTCCGGCCGTTGACGACATCGCGCATTCCTCGCCGTTGACCTGCCGCGGAACGCCGGTGACGTTGCAGTTGCATCGAATCAAGCGATACTGACGGCCGCCGCCACACGATCTTGTACAGCCCGACCACGGGGAAGGATCCCACTGGTGATTCTCGCACTGGCACGGTGTGTAGCACGATTGCGAATCAATGCCTTGAACTCCTCCTTCTTCACAAAATCGCCCGTCGATGGCATTTCCTTCGCTGTCACGGCACGTCAGAGTGCGCGACTGCGTGCCATCGCCGCAGCTGTATACCGAGTCGAAGTTACACGGACCCCACGGGCCAGGCTCATACGTGCACACGCGCGTGCAACTTTCAACCGTACGAGGCATCCGTCCCAAACGACTGAAACAATTCGAATCGCTCACAACTTGCTCGCCGTCGCTCGTTCGTTGTATGCAGGTGACATTGCGCGACTGCGTTCCAGAACCGCATCTGACTGAACAATCGCTATAGGCAGTAACATCCCATAGATACAGGGGACAGGCATCTATTCCAAATCCACAACTTTCCAGTGCCGGCGGTTGGATACCTGGGCACTGGCTGTCGTCAACGATCTCCGTTCGGCCTGGTGATGTTTCTGCTTCACAGAAGACGTCTCGCCTTCGAACTCCGTCGCAGGAAGCGGAGCAGTCACCAAATGGTCCCACCACCCATCTACAAATACATCGTAATTTTTAATTATTTTATTATTTGGTATCGATACGCACACTCCCTCGCAGTCGGCGTCCTTGCAATCTTCGCGAAAGTGAATGGGTCGTTGCTGACCGGCGCAGTTCTCTAGCGGCAGAACGGCGTCGTTCGTTCTATTTCGGCATTCGGACACGACAAGTCTCGTGCCCAATCCGCACGTCGCCGAGCACGGCTCGCGAACGACGACCCAACGAGCCTGAGGTTCTGAAAAAAAAGGACGATTCAAAAAGCCAAACCAGCTGCATGCGCGCACATTCCTTACGCTCAACGGTGAGAGTGAGCGTCGTTACATCTTCTCCAAGCCTGTTTGTCGCTCTGCACGTATAATTCGCCGAGTCGTCCAGGCTGACGTCGTTGATCTGTAGCCGCCCGTCGGGAAGGGCATTGAAGCGACGGCTCGTCGGGTCGATCTCCTCCCCGTTGCGGAACCAGACAACGGTTGGCGGAGGGGTTCCCGTCGCGTTGCAATCGAGAGTGACTAGATCCTGGGGTACCACTCTCAGTGCTTGAGTTCTGGAGGGAGGATACACCCTTGAGCCGCCTGTGGTTTGGTCCACTTCCAATATAATAGACGGAGATCCTTACGTGTCCAGATAGAGAACAACACAACAAGAATAATAACATTTAGTCTTACTGAAAACTTGAATGGGAGTTTCGGCTTCATCTTTTCCCGCAGCATTTTCCACAATTGCCTTGTACGTACCCGTGTGGCGCTCGTTCGCAAAGTTAATGCACAGCGTCCCATCTTCTGAAACCTCTACGCGATCTGAAGAGTCGCCTTGCTGTAATACGGTTCCGTCGGGAAGCACCCAACGCGTAAACGTTTGATCTCGCGGAATTCCCGTGCCATCCTTCAACGGAGCTTCGACGCAGATTCGATTTCCGGCTAAAATTTCGGCTCGCTGTCGAATAATATACGTTTGATCCTTAGTTAGGTCTCGTAGACCGGGGTCTGGCGGCGTATCAATGAATTCGGGAGCAACTGAAAGGAAAGAAAACTCCTCAGAAACCGTCTATATCTGCGACGTAACCAAGCGCAACGCGTGACGCCTTTCGTCCGTACGAACTGCCTACTCTAGATCTATGTATCAACAGTGCCTTACTTATGCAAGATACGACTGGGGAGCCAGGACATCCCCGACTCTGTCCCATGGGTTTGGGCTGAGGACACCGATTGTCAGCGACATCGATGACGTCGCCGTTTCTCCGCAGTTGCTTGCAAACGATAACCTCCGTCTGAGTTCCTTCGCACGTTGCCGAGCATTCACCGAATCGTCCAGTCATTTCCCACCTTAATTAATTAAAATTAAAGTTGAAAATGAGTAATAAGATTGTTACTCTGGTGGACAGTCTTCTCTGTTGCAACTGGCCGGCGGCGGACTAGTGGGACGCGGTTCGACAGTACAGTGAAGATCATTGTCTTCCCGAGATCGAGTCTTCTCGTTCCAGCAAACAACCCTTTGCCCACGGACTCCTGCAAGGCAAATTTCGTATTATAAGCCAGAAACGCACGGGATTGCTAACGAAAACTTACCCATATTACCGCACGTGCGAGAGCAGTCTCCAAATTCACGGACCCTCCAACTATAATCTGCGACTCGCACGTATTAGTCTGAGCAAAGAGAGAGACCAATAGCGACAGCCATACCGATCACAGTCAGCACCGTCGTTTCGGTAGCCGACCCGCCGATGTTGGTCACGGCCGCCCTGTACGGACCGTCGTCGTCAAACGTAACGTCGGTAATTCGTAGCGTGTAGTCGTCCAAGACGCGGAATCGACCGCTACGTTCGCCGCGCCTCAAAACCGTCCCGTCGGGCAACGTCCAGGTGAACTGGATAGGCGGGGTGACTCGGTCGATGATCGTCGCCGCGATGTCCAAACGTCTGCCGCGACGCATGATAACTCGGTCGCCAACGTCGATGCGTTGATTTTCGATAGGTATGGGAAGACTGGGATCGAGAGTGGGACTATCTTCGCCTGGGATTATATCCGCCTTTCCTATATGTGTGTATGGATATACGCGCATTAGCGGCAGAAGGATCGACGTTTCTCACGTATGACGGTAACTCGCGAAACTGCCGTATCTTCGCCGACTTCGTTCGTCGCCGTCGCCGTGAACGTGCCTCCGTCGTCCAACTGAATATTATCTACTACAAGCTGGCCGTCGTCTCTCACGGAAAAACGACCGCGTCGCTCGTTCACGCCGAGAGTTGATCCATCAGGAAGGGTCCACTGAACGTCCGGATCGGGAATGCCTTCCACTACGCGAGCGCGTATGACGAGACGATTGCCTTCGATGATAAGCACATCCTGAGCAACGTCGATCGTTTGGCCTTCGTCAGGAATCGGTCGCTCAGGCTGGTTGTACGGAGGAGGATCAAAAAATTTCGGCGGAACTTTTTGAACGAAACAAAAGATAATTAGTAGTCTGAAAAGGGGAATGAGGAAGGCATGCCTGGGCAGGGATCTCGATTGCACGGCTCCGGTGGCGGCGTTGTAGGCTTATCAGGACAGCAATTGATTTCATCTACTGAGGCAGCCGAACTTGAATCGTTCCTGCAAAAAACGAGTGCCGGCTTGATGCCTAAAAACAACAAGACAATAAGGAAGGCATACAGTACATGCTCATTCTAAATTAACCTAGTGGACCACAGGTGTGAGTACACGAGCCAATAACGATACTCCAACTACTCAAAAAGTCGTCAGGTCAGAAAATCACAAAGAATGCAATCACCTGTATCCTAATATAAAATAGGGTTATAGAAAACAGTGCCTATATGTCACAATGAATGAATGATGCTTACGATAGATGGAAATTGTCGAACTCAGTGTGACCGATCCTTCGGAATTCGTCGCCGTCGCGCTGTATACACCCGCGTTGCCGGTCGTCGTGCCAGCGACAGTCAGACGAGTGCCGTCGGCGTTGACGCGCACGTTTCCCGATCTTCCGCCAGCGCCCAACGTCTCGCCGGACGGCAACGTCCAGACGAACGACGGATCTGGCACGGCGCCCGGTTTCAGTCGAGCGACAATGACGAGGCGCTGGTCTTCTTTTATGGTAGCGTCTTGACCCAACAAGATATCGAGATTTTCACAGGGAATAGGACGCACTTGAATGAGAGGCGGGGGCTCGTCAAACTCGGGTCCCGCTGACGATGAGACAGTTGTATTAACCAATTAAAGAGAAACGTCATCTTGACGAGTTACTTGGACAAGGAATTCGATTGCATGGCTCCGGTAGCGGAGTCGCAGGCTTCTCAGCACAGCAATTGGCTTCAGCTACTGTGGCACCCGAACTTGAATCGTTCCTGCATAGAACGATTGCCGGCTTGATGCCTAAAAATAACAAGACAATAAGGAAGGCATACAGTACATGCTCATTCTAAATTAACCTAGTGGACCACAGGTGTGAGTACACGAGCCAATAACGACATCCCAACTATTATTCAAAGGTCATTCTCAGTACGTGAGACAACTGCAAAGAATCACCTGTATCCTATTAAAAATATCGTATAGAAAATAGTCACCGTGAACGACGATGCTTACGATCGACGGTAATTGTTGAAGACAGCGTGTCCGATCCTTCGGAATTGGTCGCCGTTGCGCTGTATGAACCCACGTCGCTTGGCGCTATGCCACTAACCGTAAGAAGTGTGCCGGCACCGTTGACTTGAGCGTTCCCCGAACTCTGGCCGGCGCCCAACGTCGCGCCGGACGGCAACGTCCAGACGAACGTGGGGGCTGGCGTGACGCCAGGGCCCAGCTGAGCGGTAATGACAAGACTATACCCCTCGTGAACAATGGCGTTTTGGCCCAGAAAGATGCTGACGTTGGCGCAGGGAAGTGGACGCGTTTGAACGAGAGTATCGGGTTTGGTCAACACCGGTATCGCTGACAACGTGAAAATTGCATTTAAAACCGCCGGAGAAAAATTCATCTCGACGTCTTACTTGGACAAGGAATTCGATTGCACGGTTCCGGTAGCGGAGTCACAGGCTTCGGATCACAACAGTTGATCTCATCCACTGAGCCACCCGAATTGTCCTCGCATAGAACGAGTGACGGTTTGATGCCTATAAATGACAAAACAGTAAGTAAGGTATACAGAACACGTTGACTCGCACTTCACCGTCAGTTCCACAGGTGCGAGTACACGAGCCAGTTACAACACGCCAACTATTCAAAAAAAAGGTCGTTACGTTACGTTCTGTAGAAATTCGCAAAGAAATCCTTTATCACCTGAATCCTATTAAAACGTAGCATAAATAAAAACGCTGTACATTCTACCATTCAACGGTGCTTACGTTCGACGGTAATCGTTGAATTCAGCGTCGCTGATCCTTCGGAATTGGACGCCGTTGCGATGTACAAACCCGCGTCGCCTGTCGCTATGCCAGTGACAGTCAGACGCGTGCCGGCGGCGTTGACGCGCACGTTCTCCACTCTCTCGCCGGCGCGCAGCGTCTCGCCGGAGGGCAACGTCCAGTTGAACGAGGGAGCCGGTTCGGCGCCCGGTTGCAGTTGAGCGACAATGACAAGGCGCTGTCCCTCTTTAATGATAGCGTTTTGACCCAACGAGATGTCGAGATTTTCACAGGGAATTGGAAACATTTGAACAAGAGGTTCGGGCATGACAAACACGGGTGGCACTGACGGACGTAACAGTTGCATTTACAGAGAAACTCATCTAAATGTCTTACCTGGACAAGGAATTCGATTGCACGGCTCCGGTGGCGGCTGAACAGGCTTTATCAAATGGCCGCAGTTTACTTCGTCCACAGTCATTGCATTAGCATCAATACAGATGACGAGTGAAGGCTTAACACCTAAAACATTTCAACAATGCTTAGCAAACCGTAATACATGTAAGGTTGTCACAATTATCAGCAGAGTAAAGGCGGCGTTATTATTATTACTATACCAAATGTAATGTGATTAGGCCGTTCTCAACTTCTCGCTCTTTGGAGGGAGGAGAAGCAGGATTAGGTGGTGCAAGACGTACCTTCTGGTCCACAAGTATGCGTGCACGATCCAACAATAACGTTATACCTAAAAAACAAAGTGAGGGCTTGTTCACCAGAAAAAATGCTGACGTACCGAAAACCTAAAAGAAAAAAGAACGTCATGACTAAACACGAGACAGACAATCTGTCACTTACTTCTCACTGTCACCGTCGTACTTCCCGTCACCGAACCGGCTCGATTCGTCGCCGTCACCGTATACACTCCTTCATCCCCCAGTTCAATGTTAGTCACCTCGAGCGATCCGTTGGCTAGCGCTCGATATCTCCCCGACGTCTGGCCGGGCGAGAGAGACGAGCCGTCGGGAAGCGACCACGAGATCGACGCGGGCGGCGTTGCCGCCGTCAACTCGGCGTTAACGAGAAGTCGCCGACCTGCGAGGATAAAAACGTCTTGATTGACGTCAATTGAGAAGTCCTCATTGGGTATCGGCGACGGTTCGTCGAGCGGCTCAACCGACTTCAAAACAGGCGGTTCTGTTAACAAACAGAGAATTGTTACGACGTCAAACATGATATTGCGTTCTCACCGACGACCGTCACTTGCGATCGTCCTGTTGTCGATCCGGCATCGTTTGTCGCCGTGGCGACAAACATTCCACCGTCTCCCACCTGCATATTGCTTGCCGTCAGTCGACGTCCATTGGGCGACACGCGATAACGACCGGATCGTTCGCCGGCGCCGAGAGTCCCTCCGTCCGGGAGCGTCCAGACCACTGTCGGATTAGGCGATCCCTCCGTCACGACGGCGTCAATCACGAGTTCATTTCCCGAACGGATAAGAATGTTTTGACCCAGTTCAATCGATTGATCGACGTTACGAATGGGGTCGGTCTGAGCCGGTGGCGTAGGCGGAGTTCGGAATACGGGAGGCTCTATGAAAATACGAGTCAGAAGAGAAAAGAACGACTTCGGTTCGGTCTACCTATGACGGTCACCGCAGTCGTCCCCGTTGCAGTTCCCACTTCGTTTTCTGCCGTGGCTACGTACGATCCCCTGTCTGAGTCCTGTATTCCCTGGATCGTCAGCCGCGTTCCGTTGGACGAAACGCTGACCCTGTCCGACGATTCGCCTGCTGACAAGGTCGTGCCGTCCGGCAATGTCCACGTGATTGTCGGAGTAGGAAAGCCAGAAATGACCTGGGCATCGATTGTTAGCTGATTATCTTTGAGTATCGTCACGTTTTGTCCGAGAGTGACGGACCAATCGCCGTCGCGGACAGGGAACGTTTGATCGAGAGGATCAGGAGTTGCAAGTACCGGCGGTTCTACGTAGAAGGTAAGGTATGCTTTTCCTTAGAAATTGCTACTAACTAGGACATGGAATTCGATTGCATGGCTCAGGTAAAGGCTGCGGAGGTCGAGTAGCTGAGTTGCAGTTAACTGCGTCATCAGTTCTCCCTTCTAATTCGTCTCGACACAGTAGCAAAAATGGAGTAATGCCTTAGAAGCAAAAGTAATAATAGTGCAGTTGATCGTTTATTAACTCACCTTGATCCCCACATGTGTGAGTGCAAGATCCTTTGATCGTCTCCCAACTAAACACCAATTGCTCTCAAAACTGCCAACTTCAATTCCATAGAACTTACTTGAATACTAGAAAAGAAGAAAATCACATTACGGATCTCGTTCAACGACAAAGCGATTTACTCACGAAGAACTTTGAGCGTCGTCGACGCGGTGTCCGTTCCTTGCGAATTCGTCGCCGTCACCGTGTACGTGCCGTCGTCGCTGCGTCGAACGTCGTCGATGCGAAGAGCGCCGTTCTGCGTGATTCGGACGCCGTTTGACGTCTCGCCGGGGCCGAGCTTCGAGCCGTTGGGAAGCGTCCACTCGATCGACGGATCCGGCACGCAGCCGACGACGATCCTCGAGTTGACTCTCATCGATTGACCCTGATGCATACTTACGTTTTGACCGGCGTCGATGGTAAAACCTTGATACGGAACAGTGTCTGGCTGCACCAAAGGATCGGCTTCAAAGATCATGGGCGGCTCTAAACTAAGACAATGCAAAGGAAATAGGCAAAGGGGAATAAAGACAGCTCTAACCGGGACAGCAAGGATTGTCCGGCACGCACGGTCGCGGTGACGGCAGCTCGGGCTTATCGAGATGCAGGCAATTGCTGTCGTCGACTACAGCTCCTCCGCTCTTGACGTTAATGCAAAAAATCGAAGCGCTTTGCGTCCCTAGATAATTAAATGTCGCCCCACGTGAACGATAGATAACCATTCATTGAATGAAATCGTCTACCTGGTCCGCACGTCGCTGAACAATCGCTCCAGACGATATTCCACCTACAGGGAAGACAGGCCGTATACAAGAGAACAATTGAAGAACAAATTAGACGCACACCTGTAGCCTGCAATGCAAAAGGAAGCTTAGCAAAAATAAACAGAAACCCCCCCACAGCGTCCTACTTAGAACGGTGACGGTCGACGTGATGCTGTCTGAGCCGGCGCTGTTCGAAGCCGTAACTTTGTAGTTGCCCTCATCGCCCAATCCAATGTTTGTAATCACAAGAGTTCCGTTGTCGTGCACTTGAAATCGACCCGACGTCTCGCCGGAATTCACCGTTTCGCCGCCGGGAAGCGACCACGAAAACGTCGCCGTTGGAATTCCCGGCTTGGCCATATTCACATCGATCCACAGGGAATTGTTGGCGTGGATTTGCACATTTTGGCCAGCTGCAATAGCGTTATTGCCGCCGGGAATGGGTGGATTCTGTACGAGCGGCTGTGGAACCGCGATCATGGGCGGCTCTGGATAAAAAAGGTCCTTGGAGAGAATCGAGTGCATCCGTGGGAAGTCACCTTCGCATGGTTTTCTGTTGCAAGGCTCCGGAGCTCGGTAAGGCGGCTTCGTATTTCGATCACAGTTGACCTCGTCGACAGTACCCCTCGGACCCAAGCAGACAGTAAGGGACGGTTTGACGCCTGAGAAGACGCGCGTTGTCAACGTGGGAGAGGAGAGGAGCTAAGGCTACCGGTCGGTCCGCAAGTGGCGGTGCACGAACCAACGATTACGTTCCAACTTTAGGGCAGACAAAGGAACAATGTTTTCAACTCCGTCGTCTTTGTCTCTAACTCTCGCTTTCACCTGAATTGAGCTGTTGCGTGCCCGACGAGTCCGAAAGCGAGAAGAGCAGCCAAAGACCAGAACGAAGTCATGGCTCTTTGCGCTCCCACCTTGAACCCAGTTGAGGCTGTCAGCGTGTGACAAAGGACCAATAAGTGGGCTCTTATTGGATTAGCTCGATTCACCATTCGACGAACGGGATTCGCTGATTTCATTAGCCAGCACACGGAAGTGTGTTCAGTCTCAATCAATGGGAATGGAGCATCGACTATCAGACGTCATCATGACGACCAATTACTATCGGACGCCATCATGACGACCGATAGGGGGTCCATAAAAGAAAAAAGAACTCTTTTGAACCATTTGTCTATTTCTCGGTGTCTCGTAGTCGGTTGACATACCGTTTGCGAAGACGATCTCGCAAGAGAAAGTGGTTTTGTTGTGGAAACAGGATTGCGCATGCTCAAAAAGCCTCACGGATCGGTTCCGATCCGATTGCCGGTCCGCTGCACGATTCGTCTGCTAGTAAGCGTTCCTATTACATTAGATTCCTGTCCTACTTCATTTGCGAATAAATAGTGTCATCACGCCGTCGCTCCCCCGCGGATGTATCAATGTAAACAGTTTATATATGCGCCCAAGACGTGGAATCGATTGCATATGATCTAATATGAGTTGACTATGAAGGGGTCGAGTCTCTATCATCTGCCTTCCACATGCAGTGATACATGCAACAGCTCGCGGCCCGGGGTCACTTCGGTATGACAATCACTCGCGAAACTTCCGTAACCTCACCGACGCTGTTAGTCGCCGTTGCCGTGTATCGGCCCTGGTCGGCCAACTGAATGCGCTTCACCACAAGCGTGCCGCTTTTCTTAACGTAAATGCGGCCGCGTCGCTCTTTTGGGGTCGATCCATTCGGCAGGGTCCATGAAACAACCGGATCAGGAGTGCCGTTTACGCGAGCGCGTATGACGAGACGGCTGCCTTCGATGATAGCGACTTTCTGACCAATGTCAAATGTCGCGAAAGGAGGAGGATCGGCAAACTTGGGAAAGGCTTTTTGAAGAAAGAAAAGAATTAACGTTCCTTGGAGAGAATCAAGGAAGTGCATGGGAGAAGTCACCTTCGCATGGGAATCTGTTGCACGGCTCCGGAGCTTGGTAAGGCGGCTTCGTATTTGGATCACAGTTGACCTCGTCAACGGTTCCGCTTGGACCGAAGCAGACAGTAAGGGACGGTTTGACGCCTGAGAAGATGCGCGTTGTCAACGTGGGAGAGGAGAGGAGCTAAGGCTACCGGTCGGTCCGCAAGTGGCGGTGCACGAACCAACGATTACGTCCCAACTTTAGGGCAGACAAAGGAACAGTGTTTTCAACTCCGTCTTCTTTGTCTCTAACTCTCGCTTTCACCTGAATTGAGCTGTTGGGTGTGTTGTAACCTCGATCGTGGTCGGCTCTGGAGTCGTGGGCGGCGGCTCTGGAGAGAAAAGGTCCTTTGGAGATCATCAAGGAAGTGCATCTTACGTGTGCCATTGCAGGGGAATCTGTTGCACGGTTCCGGAGCTTGGTAAGGAGGCGTCGTACCTTGATCACAGTTAATTTCGTCGACAACACCGCTTGAACCAATGCAGATAATAAGGGATGGTTTGACGCCTGAGAAGATGCGCGTTGTTAACGTGGGAGAGGAGAAGAGAGTAGAAGGCTACCGATCGGTCCGCAAGTGTGGGTGCACGAACCAACGATTCTGCTCCATCTTTAGGGCACACAAAGGAACATTGTTTTCAACTCCGTCGTCTTTGTCTCTAACTCTCGCTTTCACCTGAATTCAGCTTCTGCGTGCCCGACGAGTCCGAAAGCGAGAAGAGTAGCCAAAGACCAGAACAAAGTCATAGCTCTTTCAGTCTTTTAAGTCTCTTTGTGAAAGGATAAAAAGGGGGCCCTTATTGCATTAGTTTGATCTCCAATCGATGAACGGGATTCGCTGATTTCATCGTCTTGCACCACGGAAGTGTGTTCGTCTATGAAAACGGATCCAGTGACAGACTTAGTCTCGCGTAGCCAGACCCTTTCCCTTGAGAAAGGGTCTGGCTACGCGAGACTGTCTGGCTGTTCATTTCTACAGTATTCAATTCGATCGCCTTCTACATGTTATAGGAAAGAGGTCGGGTTTCATGTATCATCTGCCTTCTACATACGCGCGTGTATATGTGCCGGGTCACTTCTGTATGACAATAACTCGCGAAACTGCGGTAACCTCACCGCCGCTGTTAGTCGCCGTTGCCGTGTATCGGCCCTGGTCGGCCAACTGAATGCGCTTCACCAAAAGCGCGCCGCTTTTCCTAACGGAAAAGCGGCCGCGTCGCTCTTTTGGGGTCGATCCATCCGGCAGGGTCCATGAAACAACCGGATCAGGAGCGCCTTGTACTACGCGAGCGCGTATGACGAGTCGGTTGCCTTCGACGATAGTGACGTTTTGACCAATGTCAATAGTTGCCAAACGAGGAGGATCAAAAAACTTGGGACCGACTTTTTGAAGAAAGGAAAGAATTAAAAAATTGTAAGGAACACCGCCAATTATTATGTCCTACTTAGAACGGTGACAGACGACGTGATGCTGTCTGAGCCGGCGCTGTTCCAAGCCGTAACTTCGTAGTCTCCCTCATTGTTCAATCCAATGTTTTTAATCACCAGAGTTCCGTTCTCGTGCACTTGAAATTGACCCGACATCTCGCCGGTATTCGCCGTTTCGCCGCCGGGAAGAGACCACGAAAACGTCGCCGGTGGGATTCCCGGCTTGGCGAGATTCGTTTCAATCCATAGCGAATTGCCAGCGTGAATTTGGACATTTTGGCCAGCTCCAATAGCGAAATCGCCGCGGCGAATGGGCGGATTCTGTACAAACGACGGCAGAACTTTAATCTGAGGAGGCCTGTCGACTATCTCCGCCTTTCCTATATGTGTGTATGGATATACGCGCATTAGCGGAAGAAGGATCGACGTTTCTCACGTATGACGGTAACTCGCGAAACTGCCGTATCTTCGCCGACTTCATTCGTCGCCGTCGCCGTAAACGTGCCTCCGTCGTCTAACTGAATATTATCTACTACAAGCTGGCCGTCGTCTCTCACCGAAAAACGACCGCGTCGCTCGTTCACGCCGAGAGTTGATCCATCAGGAAGGGTCCACTGAACGTCCGGATCGGGAATGCCTTTCACTACGCGAGCGCGTATGACGAGACGATTGCCTTCGATGATAAGCACATCCTGAGCAACGTCGATCGTTTGGTCTTTGTCAGAAATCGGTCGCTCAGGCTGGTCGTACCGAGGAGGATCAAAAAATTTCGGCGGAACTTTTTGAACGAAACAAAAGAGAATTAGTAGTCTGAAAAGGGAAATGAGAAAGGCATGCCTGGGCAAGGAATTCGATTGCACGGCTCCGGTGGCGGAGTCGTAGGCTTCTCAGCACAGCAATTGGCTTCAGCTACTGTGGCACCCGAACTCGAATCGTTCCTGCATAGAACGAGTGCCGGTTTGATGCCTAAAAAACAACAAGACAATAAGGAAGGCATACAGTACATGCTCGTTCTAAATTAACCTAGTGGACCACAGGTGTGAGTACACGAGCCAATAACGACATCCCAACTATTTATTCAAAGGTCATTCTCATTACGTGAGACAACTGCAAAGAATCACCTGTATCCTATTAAAAATATCGTATAGAAAATAGCGTATACGTCACCGTGAACGACGATACTTACGATCGACGGTGATTGTTGAAGACAGCGTGTCCGATCCTTCGGAATTGGTCGCCGTTGCGCTGTATGAACCCACGTCGCCTGGCGCTATGCCACTAACCGTAAGAAGTGTGCCGGCACCGTTGACTCGAGCGTTCCCCGAACTCTCGCCGGCGCCCAACGTCGCGCCGGACGGCAACGTCCAGACCAACGTGGGGGCTGGCGTGACGCCAGGGCCCAGCTGAGCGGTAATGACAAGACTATACCCCTCGTGAACAATGGCGTTTTGGCCCAGCAAGATGTCGACGTTGGTGCAGGGAAGTGGACGCGTTTGAACGAGAGTATCGGGTTTGGTCAACACCGGTATTGCTGACAACGTGAAAATTGCATTTAAAACCGCCGGAGAAAAATTCATCTCGACGTCTTACTTGGGCAAGGAATTCGATTGCACGGCTTCGGTAGCGGAGTCGCAGGCTTCGGATCACAGCAGTTGATCTCATCCACTGAGAGACCCGAATTGTCCTCGCATAGAACGAGTGACGGGTTGATGCCTATAAACGACAAAACAGTAAGTAAGGTATAAAGAACACGTTGACTCGCACTTCACCGTCAGTTCCACAGGTGCGAGTACACGAGCCAGTTACAACACGCCAACTATTCAAAAAAGGTCGTTACGTTACGTTCTGCAGACATTCGCAAAAAAATCCTTTATCACCTGAATCCTATTAAAACGTAGCATAAATAAAAACGCTGTACATTCTATCATTCAACGGTGCTTACGTTCGACGGTAATCGTTGAATTCAGCGTCGCTGATCCTTCGGAATTGGACGCCGTTGCGATGTACAAACCCGCGTCGCCTGTCGCTATGTCAGTGACAGTCAGACGCGTGCCGGCGGCGTTGACGCGCACGTTCTCCACTCTCTCGCCGGCGCGCAGCGTCTCGCCGGAGGGCAACGTCCAGACGAACGAGGCAGCCGGTTCGGCGCCCGGTTGCAGTTGAGCGTCAATGACAAGGCGCTGTCCCTCTTTAATGATAGCGTTTTGACCCAACGAGATGCTGAGATTTTCACAGGGAATTGGAAAGATTTGAACAAGAGGTTCGGGCATGACAAACACGGGTGGCACTGACGGACGCAACAGTTGCATTTACAGAGAAACTCATCTATATGTCTTACCTGGACAAGGAATTCGATTGCACGGCTCCGGTGGCGGCTGAACAGGCTTTATCAAATGGCCGCAGTTTACTTCGTCCACAGTCCTTGCATTAGCATCAATACATATGACGAGTGAAGGCTTAACACCTAAAAGATTTCAACAATGCTTAGCAAACCGTAATACATGTAAGGTTGTCACAATTATCAGCAGAGTAAAGGCGGCGTTATTATTATTACTATACGTATCTGAATAAATATACCAAATGTAATGTGATTAGGCCGCTCTCAATTCGAATATCTTCTCGCTCTTTGGAGGGAGGAGAAGCAGGATTAGGTGGTGCAAGACGTACCTTCTGGTCGACAAGTATGCGTGCACGACCCAACAATAACGTCATACCTAAAAAACAAAGTGAGGGCTTGTTCACCAGAAAAAATGCTGACGTACCGAAAACCTAAAAGAAAAAAGAACGTCATGACTAACGCGAGACAGACAATCTGTCACTTACTTCTCACTGTCACCGTCGTACTTCCCGTCACCGAACCGGCTCGATTCGTCGCCGTCACCGTATACACTCCTTCATCCCCCAGTTCAATGTTAGTCACCTCGAGCGATCCGTTGGCTAGCGCTCGATATCTCCCCGACGTCTGGCCGGGCGAGAGAGACGAGCCGTCGGGAAGCGACCACGAGATCGACGCGGGCGGCGTTGCCGCCGTCAACTCGGCGTTAACGAGAAGTCGCCGACCTGCGAGGATAAAAACGTCTTGATTGACGTCAATTGAGAAGTCCTCATTGGGTATCGGCGACGGTTCGTCGAGCGGCTCAACCGACTTCAAAACAGGCGGTTCTGTTAACAAACAGAGAATTGTTACGACGTCAAACATGATATTGCGTTCTCACCGACGACCGTCACTTGCGATCGTCCTGTTGTCGATCCGGCATCGTTTGTCGCCGTGGCGACAAACATTCCACCGTCTCCCACCTGCATATTGCTTGCCGTCAGTCGACGTCCATTGGGCGACACGCGATAACGACCGGATCGTTCGCCGGCGCCGAGAGTCCCTCCGTCCGGGAGCGTCCAGACCACTGTCGGATTAGGCGATCCCTCCGTCACGACGGCGTCAATCACGAGTTCATTTCCCGAACGGATAAGAATGTTTTGACCCAGTTCAATCGATTGATCGATGTTACGAATGGGGTCGGTCTGAGCCGGTGGCGTAGGCGGAGTTCGGAATACGGGAGGCTCTATGAAAATACGAGTCAGAAGAGAAAAGAACGACTTCGGTTCGGTCTACCTATGACGGTCACCGCAGTCGTCCCCGTTGCAGTTCCCACTTCGTTTTCTGCCGTGGCTACGTACGATCCCCTGTCTGAGTCCTGTATTCCCTGGATCGTCAGCCGCGTTCCGTTGGACGAAACGCTGACCCTGTCCGACGATTCGCCTGCTGACAAGGTCGTGCCGTCCGGCAATGTCCACGTGATTGTCGGAGTAGGAAGGCCAGAAATGACCTGGGCATCGATTGTTAGCTGATTATCTTTGAGTATCGTCACGTTTTGTCCGAGAGTGACGGACCAATCGCCGTCGCGGACAGGGAACGTTTGATCGAGAGGATTAGGAGTTGCAAATACCGGCGGTTCTACGTAGAAGGTAAGGCATGCTTTTCCTTAGAAATTGCTACTAACCAGGACATGGAATTCGATTGCATGGCTCAGGTAAAGGCTGCAGAGGTCGAGTAGCTGAGTTGCAGTTAACTGCGTCATCAGTTCTCCCTTCTAATTCGTCTCGACACAGTAGCAAAAATGGAGTAATGCCTTAGAAGCAAAAGTAATAATAGTGCAGTTGATCGTTTATTAACTCACCTTGATCCCCACATGTGTGAGTGCAAGATCCTCTGATCGTCTCCCAACTAAACACCAATTGCTCTCAAAACTGCCAACTTCAATTCCATAGAACTTACTTGAATACTAGAAAAGAAGAAAATCACATTACGGATCTCGTTCAACGACAAAGCGATTTACTCACGAAGAACTTTGAGCGTCGTCGACGCGGTGTCCGTTCCTTGCGAATTCGTCGCCGTCACCGTGTACGTGCCGTCGTCGCTGCGTCGAACGTCGTCGATGCGAAGAGCGCCGTTCTGCGTGACTCGGACGCCGTTCGACGTCTCGCCGGGGCCGAGCTTCGAGCCGTTGGGAAGCGTCCACTCGATCGACGGATCCGGCACGCAGCCGACGACGATCCTCGAGTTGACTCTCATCGATTGACCCTGATGCATACTTACGTTTTGACCGGCGTCGATGGTAAAACCTTGATACGGAACAGTGTCTGGCTGCACCAAAGGATCGGCTTCAAAGATCATGGGCGGCTCTAAACTAAGACAATGCAAAGGAAATAGGCAAAGGGGAATAAAGACAGCTCTAACCGGGACAGCAAGGATTGTCCGGCACGCACGGTCGCGGTGACGGCAGCTCGGGCTTATCGAGATGCAGGCAATTGCTGTCGTCGACTACAGCTCCTCCGCTCTTGACGTTACTGCAAAAAATCGAAGCGCTTTGCGTTCCTAGATAATTAAATGTCGCCCCACGTGAACGATAGATAACAATTCATTGAATGAAATCGTCTACCTGGTCCGCACGTCGCTGAACAATCGCTCCAGACAGTATTCCACCTACAGGGAAGACAGGCCGTATACAAGAGAACAATTGAAGAACAAATTAGACGCACACCTGTAGCCTGCAATGCAAAAAGGAAGCTTAGCAAAAATAAACAGAAACCCCCCCCACAGCGTCCTACTTAGAACGGTGACGGTCGACGTGATTCTGTCTGAGCCGGCGCTGTTCGAAGCCGTAACTTCGTAGTCGCCCTCATCGCCCAATCCAATGTTTGTAATCGCAAGAGTTCCGTTGTTGTGCACTTGAAATCGACCCGACGTCTCGCCGGCATTCACCGTTTCGCCGCCGGGAAGCGACCACGAAAACGTCGCCGTTGGATTTCCCATCTCGTCCATATTCACATCGATCCACAGGGAATTGTTGGCGTGGATTTGCACATTTTGGCCAGCTACAATAGCGTTATTGCCGCCGAGAATGGGTGGATTCTGTACGAGCGGCTGTGGAACCGCGATCACGGGCGGCTCTGGAGAAAAAAGGTCCTTGGAGAGAATCAAGGAAGTGCATCCGTGGGAAGTCACCTGTGCAGTTGATTCTGTTGCAAGGCATCGGAGCTTGGTAAGGCGGCCTCGTATTTGGATCACAGTTGACCTCGTCGACAGTCCCGCTTGGACCAACGCAGACAATAAGGGACGGTTTGACGCCTGAGAAGATGCGCGTTGTCAACGTGGGAAAGGATAGGAGAGGAGCTAAGGCTACCGTCCGGTCCGCAAGTGTGGGTGCACGAACCAACGATTCTCATCCATCTTCAGGGCACACAAAGGAACAATGTTAATTTCGTCGTCTTTGTCTCTAACCCTCACTTTCACCTGAAGATCCCGAATGTGTACGGCTCTGGAGAAAAAAGGTCCTTTGGAGATAATCAAGAAAGGGCATTGTGGGAAGTCACCTTTCACGGGTTTGCATGGGCAGGGCGCCGGAGCTCCGTCAGGCTTCGTAACTGGATCGCAGTTTATTTCGTCGACAGGACTACCATTTGGACCAACGCAAATGATAATGCACACTCTGACGCCTGAGAAGACGCGCGTTTTAACGTGGGAAAGGAGAGGAGAGCACAAGGCTACCGCAAGGGTGGGTGCACGAACAAGTTTTCCTCCATCTTTCGGTCACACAAAGGAACACGGTTATCAACTCCGTCGTCTTTGTCTCTAACTCTCGCTTTTACCTGTATTGAGCTGATGTGTGCCCGACGAGTCCGAAAGCAAGTAGAGCAGCTAAAGACCAGAACAACGTCATAGCTGCTTCGAAGAGTCTTTCACGTTCTTTTGTGAAAGGATAAAAAGAGTTCTTATTGCATTAGCTTGATCTCCAATCGATGAACGGGATTTGCTAATTTCATTATCTTACACCACAAAGTCTTCTACATACATGTACATGTATATTGCCTACTAGCATGAGAACTCTGTCACTAACGTCGATGTGCGTTGTCCTAGGAGTTGGGGTCGAGTGTCTAGATCTGCCTATCACACTGCGTATATGTTATACATGCAACAGCTCGCGTGTGTCACTCAATCCGGCGGACACTGTCACCATAGATGAAATAGAGAATTCTCTATTTAATCTATGCTGTTACTGACCTTTCATTCAATGAAATCGTGTACCTGGTTCGCACGTCGCTGAACAATCGCTCCAGATAGTATTCCACCTAGGGAAGACAGACCGTATACAATTGAAAAACAAATTAGACACATACAGTACCTGTAGCCTATCCAATGTAACGTTTGAAATGAACACTTTTACAGGGTTCTGTTTATCGTTAATTTGCGATGGACCCGACTTCTCTCTGGAATTTAGCCGGGAAGCGACCACAAGAACGTCGCTGGCGCGGAAATCCCGGCTTGGTGAGATACGTTCGAATCCATAGGGAATTGCCAGCGTGGATGCGGACATTTACACCAATCGCCGCCGCCGCGAATGGGATTCCGTACAGACGACGGCGGAACCTCGACCATGGACGGCTCTGGAGAAAAAAGGTCCTTTGGAGAGAATCAAGGAAGTGCGAAGTCACCTGGGCACGGGATTCTGTTGCAAGGCTCCGTACCTGGATTACATTCACAACCTCGTCAACAGTACCGCTTGGACCAGGGATACTAGTATCCTTGCTTGGACCAAAGCAGAAAATAAGGGACGGTACGATTCTTCTCCATCTTTAGGGCAAAGGAACGTTGTTTTCAACTCCGTCGTCTTTGTCTCTAACTCTCGCTTTCAGCTGAATCGAGCTGTTGCGTGCCCGACCAGTCCGAAAGCAAGTAGAGCAGCCAAAGACCAGAACAACGACATAGCTGCCGTCATAGCTCTTCGAAGCCAGGCCCTCCTCCCAGTTAATATCACCAGTGAATTTAGATCTCCAATGGATGAACGGGATTTGCTAATTTTATTTTCTTGCACCACAGATATACATGTCTATGTATATTATCTATCATTGCCTACTAGCATGAGAACTCTGTCGCTAACGTCGATATGCGTTGTCCTAGGAATTGGGATCGAGTCTCTAGATCTGCCTATGTTATACATGCAACAGCTCGCGTGAGACGAGTCACTCAATCCGGCGGACACTGTCACGGTATGACGACAGTAACTAGCGAAACTGCCGTAACGTTACCGACTCTGTTAGTCGCCGTTGCCGTGTATCGGCCCTTGTCATCGGACTGAATGCGTTTCACCTCGAGTGTGCCGTTTCTTTTAACGAAAATGTGACCGTGTCGCTCTTTCACGTTTAGGATTGATCCATCCGGCAGGGTCCACGAAACGATCGGATCAGGAGTGCCTTGCAATAGGTGAGCGCGTATGAAGAGACGGTCGCCTTCCGTGATGACGACTTTCTGACCAATGTCAATTGTCGTGAACAAAGGGGATCAAAAAATTTCGGAAGAACTGTTTGAAGAAAGACCAGAATTAGAAAATTATAAGGAAGATCGAAGCAGCATGCC